>NW_017731413.1:4741103-4810509 GCF_001890085.2 Hipposideros armiger
CTCCCTCTCAATTCCTGGTGTAGCCACCCTGATTCAGGCTGCCTGCACTATTGAAATTACCTGTGGGTCTCCTTCCACTTCTGTCATTGTGCTACACCCCAGTCCACCCTCGTTAGTTCATTGGCATCAGGGTACAAGATTCATCTTCCCAAAAACCCCACTTTGTGCACTTTCTTCTCTCCTAAGCTTCACAAGTCATAAATGGCCTTTGCTGCTTACCATCCAGGTGTGTGGGAAACCCCTTTAACTTCACTTTAAGCTTTGAGATCATCAAGAGGATCTCACTGAAGCTGCTAAACAGGGATGTTCTTTTCCCTGGCTAGGTGCGGGGAGTGGGGCAGGGGCTGTGCTTACAGTGTGATTGACTGAAGAGTTGCCAGCCCTCTTCCTTACTGGCACTAACGAGAAGTATGGGAGCGACACCGAGCTTGGAGGCCTATTAAGGAAATCGTGGAGGTCTACTGCAATAGAAGATTTGGGTCTCCTTGTTGAAGGCCTGCAGGATGAGCACAAACTCAGTCACCGTTTTTCATGCCCCTTGACAGCCTGCCACCTGTCATCTTCTCCAAGCTTGTTTTCTATTAATTATTTATAGGAGACTCCTGCTATAGCCAGTGTTCTTTTTGTTTTCTGAAAACAAACATTCCCACTCCCACACCATTGATTGTGATGCCCAGGTTGCCCCTTCTGTGTTAAACCATGTACTCTTCAGTATTCCCCCCAAACACTTCTTTGTGATCACCACTCCCATAAATATGCACCATCTGACCGGCTCCTGAAACGTAACACCCATTGCTCTCTGATATCATTTTTGTTTATTCAGTAAAAAATAATTGAAGGCCTGTTATGCATCAAGCAGTATGCTGGGGATTCGAGTGAAAACAGCAATTTCCTTGTCCTTGGGAATTTACATTTTAATGAGAGAAACAAATTGATTACCAAGTGCAGTCAAGTGAGATCTGATAGGATTCAGAAGAGACAAGTAAGCTAATTTAGGTTAAGGAGGGTGGTCAGAGGTTTTCTGTAGGAAAGCAATTTTCAGAACTAAAATCTTTCAACATTTTATGGCAGTATGTTTTGATCCTTGTCATTTTAATATTTGAAGCTCTTTTTTTTCTTGTTCGTAAATGTTAACTTTTGTAAACATTTATATATCTCATGGATGTGGTGACCAACTGGTTACTATCTTCTTAATAATAGTTTCCCAGATGTTGGATTAAGAAGCACCTCTTGGCTCTCCTTTTAGACAAAAGAAACCTAATTTCCTCACAGGTACCACAGCCCTATTACTGATTATTTGAAGTTTGTACACTGTTGAGTCCAAAAGAGTTCTCAGATAGGCTGATCCCAAAAAAAACCCCAAATTACTACGATTTGATCACAACCAGATTCTGATTCATTGGGGAGGGGTGGGGCCTGAGGTTTTGTCTTTCTAAGCTCCCTGGTGATGTAGACACTGCTCATAGGTTACGTTCCGAGTGACAGGGTTTTATAGGATATAAAGAGACAAAAACAAGTGAAGGTATATGGTTTCTTCTATTTATATGAATGAATCCTACAGTCTGTACATCCTGTAACTCTCATGTACTCTTGCTAATCTAAATAAACTGATTACCCGCCGGGGTGGGCTCATCTCCCTGCATGTAGAGATAGTGAATCTTGCCAGTGATCTGACCAGAAAGCTTTAGCTCTTCACCCCCACCCCTCCCTGGGGAGTGACTCTCCTCCATGTCATAGGGCGCTCTGATAAGGTGTGCACCCACCTATTTGAGGCTGTGATCTGATCCCCTGAGGCCTTCCTGCCACTGAGTAATAGGAAACCCCATCTTTGGCAGAGGGAAGCGTTCCTTTTGGCATTCTGCCTCAACCCGATTGGTTTGTTTAGCAGTTGGGCTCCAGGAATGGCATCTGAGGCAAGTCTGCATCCTACAGGAACTGGCAGAAAATTCATCTTTAGCTTTTAAGATTCCCGTTAGAAGTTCTCATGACTTGTGGGAGCCTTGGCCTTCGAGTGACCTGCCCATGACCTGCTAAAGGGGCCTGCCAGAGTGAAATTTAGCTGTCTCTATTCTGCCTGAACATGTCCCCTGATTTGCTGTGGATTTTTTACTGACTTCTGTTCGGCAGATATTCTTGTAGACTGCAGACAGGAAAGCAGCTGCTACAGGCAGTGTGTTCCTGCATCTTTACAACCAAAGCTAGAAAGTATTTCTGTCGTCTTCCTGGGGAACTTTGCTATGGAATTCCCCCGACAGATTGGATTGCAACAATGAGAATTAGATTCAAGAGATCTGTCTCAATAGAAAGTGGGAAATGATGATGTCAGGCTGGTGAGGAGGAGTTGAAAATGGCTGGTAGAGTGGTTTTCAGACTTGAGCATGTATCCCCTAAGGG
The DNA here is from genome assembly GCF_001890085.2 of Hipposideros armiger. NCBI lineage: Eukaryota > Metazoa > Chordata > Mammalia > Chiroptera > Hipposideridae > Hipposideros > Hipposideros armiger. The sequence continues at coordinate 4,743,498 of NW_017731413.1, forward strand.
CCCTGCACCCCTAGAGTTTCTGGTTCAGCAGGTCTGGAGCAGAGCCCGAGCATTTGTAACATCCACTTTCCTTCCTATGGCTTATGATGTGGTTACATAAAAGGCAATTAGTTCTAACCAGGGAGGCAGGCACATGTTCACAATGGCACATGCGTTGTTGATTGTCATGGCCATCATTAGCTCCCAATCCTCATCGATTTGTTAGCTAAAAAAAAATAAAACAAAACACCGAGACCCAAGGAAACAGCATCCCTCCTAATGTTCCTGCGCAGTCAATGTCCTTTTGTGGTAACCCAGCCCACATCCTGTGAGGCTTCTTGGTTTATAGGAGTAGGCGCGTGATCTTTTAGAGTAAGGATGTATTGAAGCATAGCATGGAGGCAGCTGGAAAACTTGCTTCTCACCCACCTTCGTTTCACAAAAATACATGTTTCTTAAGATGATTATTTTAAGCCCAAAATAAATTTGGATTTCTGATTTGGGGAAAGGGAAAGGGAAGTCTGATCTGGCTATTTCTATCCCTCTAAATCCCTTAGATGTGCCTGGCTTACATCATATAAATAGCATGGTTGATTTTGTTTGTTTTTGGTAGTATTCCTTTTTTTTGTTTGTTTTTAGCTGAGCCTTGACAGCTCAGCGGCAGCTCAGCTCAGGCCGGGTATCGAACCGCTGTTGCTCAGAGCTCGCACTCTTGAGGGAGCTCTTAACCAGCTGAACCACTCGGCTGGCCCAGTATTACTTGTTTTTAAAGGTGACTAATGCTATACTTTCTTCCGAAGCCGCTCTGGAGTATCCCAGGAGGGACACAATGATCTGGATCTCGGTCTTGGTGACCTTCCCTCGGATGAGGAGGGAAGCATCAACAGTTCCGACGAAGACGATGTCAGCTCTGCTTCTAGTAAAGGGGACCCTGACCTGCTGGGAGATAAACAGGTAGATGTTCGTATTTAATTGTTTCTACTTTTGTGTTTATTGGCCTCTTGTGACACTCAGAAACATTTATCAGTATGATCGGCACAAAATCACCTGTTAGTTGTCTTAAAACTTATAAAACATTTTTCTAATTTAAATTTAATGTCTGCTGTAATGTGGTGCCTAAGATGTTCTATTTCCAAGCACACATCACTTAGAGATTATTTAGTAATTTTTGAGGAATTAGTTTTGGTAATGGCCATTGGTTTTCTTTTTGATAACAAAACCCCCTCAGGATCGTTCCTTGTACTGCTAATGATTCTACTTGAAAGAAAGGAATTAGATTTGTTTCTGAGTCAGTCAGATCTTTTTAGGGATCGGATAAATATTGCTGGTCATAACACATCAGGATTTCCTTTGAAATAATCCCGTATGTATGTATTTTCAGTATACATGAAATAAGATTGGCCATGCATTAATAGTTATTTGAGATGTGCCACAGGTACAAGGGGGTCATTATATTGTTTCTCTAGATTGACATGACTATCTATTTCATTTTAAATCATATTTGTTTGAGTAAAGACAATTACAGTGAAAAAGTAGTATATCAGCAGTATTCCCAAAAAATGTTGGAATGTTACAGTAAGATGGAATTTGAAAGGACCCACGTATACACAAGAGTATCAAGCCATGGAGAAAATTGATGTCACCTAACTCCTATGCCATAACTTACCAATTTATTATGCTTCCTGCTTAATATATTTTCACTTTGTTTAAATTCATTTTCAGCCTTAAATTAATGGAACATGTGGTGTCATTGTGTGGATTTAAATCCCAGTTCTACTACCTATGACTTGGGCGTTCTTGGGCCAATTACTTAACCTCTTTAGGCTAAAGAGCCCCATTTTATGAAAAAGAGAATAGTATTTATCGCATACAATTCTGAGGACTCAATGATTTGATATGTGTACAGACTTAGAACACTGTCCAGTATGTGGTAAGAACTCAGCAATTATTTATTTATTTCTGGCAAGACTTAATTTCTTCATTGAGTTACGGAGTTGGGAGTAACCACTAGAAATTACTTAGCCTTAAGGCAGGTGAGTTTGCAAGACACCTGAGACAAATGAATGACTGTTCTGAAACCTCACAGCGTCCCTCTGCAGTGTGGGATTTCCTCTATCAAGTCACTCCTTCTGTGTTGTATTGGTATCTGTCTTGCTCTAGTTTAAAAGCTCACTTTCCTTGTTGTTTCTTCACATATGTAGATTCTACAAGTGCTCACAGGGTACCCATTAAGTCCCAGGTACTGTCAGAATGTACTAGACATAAAGCAGAGCTCACGGACCCTGCTGTTGAAGAGCTTCCGTATTAATGGGGCAAGAGGGGCCACAAATGCAGAAACAGGAAGAACGTCAGAGTATTTCATCCTAGGAGGGGTGTAAAACATGAATGATGTGCTAGAAACTGAGAAGGCTGCTTAGGATAAAAGCCTTCAAGAAAGTGGTATTTAACTGAGGTGTAAGTGACTGGCAGGAGCCAAAGCCTGCAGAGCTTGGGGAAGAGCCTTCAAAGACAGGTCTTCCCGTCTAAGGTCTGTAATTAAAACAGCCTTTACTCTAATAAATTACAAGTCCTTTCTTTTCCTACCAAATACTGTTTTCTCTCGTTTTGTTTATTTGTTTCTCTAACCTTTCCAATTTCTCCCCATACTTCTTAAACTATGGTGACCAAAATTGGTTTGCACGTTCTACTAGGATTTCACCGACGACACATGGTATAAAGGAAGGATTACTCTCTGAACTTTCTGTGTTATGTATCTTCCCAGCACATCCTGTCACAGCCCTGCCTGGTTGACTCATCTGTTTTCTGGTCATTGGAGACTTCCAGGGTTCCTTCCTTTGTATTCGTGCCTGCCTATCCCTTCCCTTTCAGTATTTATATTATTGGGGTTTTTGTCTTTAGTTGCGCCATGTTGTAATATCTCTGTTAAATTTTTTTCTGTTTTTAAAAATGACATTATTTCTTCAGTTACTCGTGGACATTTAATATTTTTGCACCTGAATCCAGTGTATTAATAATTTCCCTTCTGTAGAATCATTAGCCACTCTGATGAGCTTCATCTGAGACAGCAATGGCAATAATAAAATAAACTAACTCCCCCTTGCTAGACAGTTATTGATCCATCTAAGCACAGCCTGGTGAATGCTTTTAAGTAATTTGCTTTCATAGTGATTAAGAACACAGTCTTTGGAGCCAGATTGCCTGGGTTCTCACCACTTACCAGCTTTATGATCTTAGGCAGTTTACTAAACTTCTTTGTGTCTTAATTTTCCCATCTGTAAAAAGAGGAAGGACAGGGTGGACACTTGTCCTTATTTTCTGAGATTGTCTTGATGATTAAATGATTAAACACTGTTTGAAACACTGTCTGACACAAGGTGACTGCTCAATAGATTTTAGCTATTATTAACCTACATGAAATGAAGCAAGCAAAAAAAGTGTCTGAAATCAAGCTTTACATATTTATTTGGCATATTTACCAAATAAATATATATTGTTTCAGGTTTGCCTTTTCTTATCTTTGATGAATAAATCTGAACCATGTGTATATGAAAAGCAGTATTGTGTTCTAAATAGAACAACATGAAATTTGGCATCCTAAGGCCCATGGTTCAGTCCTAGCTATGCCACTTGCCAGCTGTATGACCTTGGTTAAATTATTTTTAAAGGTCAGTTAGTTTATTTACACCAATCTCATTTCACAATGGATTTTGGCTGACAGCAAAAAAAATTATGTAGTAATACAAAAAGTCAAAATATATAGTTAAAGAAATCAAGATGTTAATAAATACTACTGCAATTACTGGATATCTGCATGCAAAAGAATGACGTTAGACCTCTTCCTTTCACCATACACAAAAACTAACTTCAAATGGATCACAGACTTAAATGTAAGAGCTGAAGCTATAAAACTCTTAGAATAAAATATAGTAATAACTCTTTATGACCTTGGGTTAGGCAAAGGCTTCTTAGCTACAACAGAAGTATAAGTGGTAAGAGGAAAAATAGATAAATTGGACTTCATCAAAGTTAAAAGCTTTGGTGCTACACATAGTACCATCAAGAAAATGAAAAGACAGCCTACAGAATAGGAGAAAATATTAGCAAATATCGGTAAAGGATTTGTATACTGAATATATAAAGAACTCATACAACTCAACAATAAAAAAATAAATGACCCAATTTTGAAATGGGCTAAGGACCTGAATGAGACATTTCTCTAAAGAAGATAATATAAATGGCTATAATAAGATGCTCAATATCCTTAGGTATTGGGGAAATGCAAAGCAAAACTTCAGTGAGCTACTACTTCACACCTACTAGGATGATTATAAAATCAAAAAGACAGACAATTATAGATGTTGGTGAGGATGTTGAAAAATTGGAACTCTTGTATACTGCTGGTAAGAATGTAAAATGGAAATTTTACATTCCATTTTCCACTTTGGAAAACAATCTTGCAGTTCCTTAAAAGGTTAAATATACAGTTACCTTGTAACTCAGCAATCCTACTCCTGGGTATATATACCCATGAGAAATGCAAACGTAGGTATATACAAAAACTTGTACAGGAATGTTCGTAGCAGAATTATTCATGATAGCCCAAAAGTGGAAAGAACTCAAATGCCCATCAACTGATAGATGGATCTGTCAATGGATGAATGGAATATTACTCAGCAATAAAAAATGTGCTGATACAGCCTACAACATGGATGAACCTTAAAAACAGGCTAAGTGAAAACAGTCACAAAAGATCACATATTATATGATTCCATTTATAAAAAATTTTCAGAATAGGCTTATCCATGGGGACGGAAAGCAGATTAGTGGTTGCCAGGGGCTGTTTAAAAATGAGATCTATTCATTCTGCTTTATTATGGTTGGAATACTCACTGCTGTTCACCTTTCCTGCATATTGACTTCCCTGCCTCTTTCCTGTTCAAAATTTTTTAAGACAGCTCATATAATATATACCCTTATGAAGACAGGGATAAAAACCAAAGAGGATTTTGTCCTTTAGTGGTTAGTTATGGTGTCACCTCATTTTTGCCATAACAATGAGATGTTTTTCTCAGGCAGGTCTGGTTAAGTTTTTTGCTTTTTAGTAGAACTACTGATTAGCCTTTTAAAAATTCTATTAAAGGGCCGGCCGAGTGGCTCATTGGTTAAGAGTTGGCTTGGGACACCAGCTCTGAGCAGCAGGGCCCCAGTTTGGATCCCACATGTGGGCCAGTGACGCTGTGCCCTCTACAGCTAAGATTGTGAACAACAGCTCGACCTGTAGCTGGGCTGCCGTGAGTCGCCAGCGACAGTGTAGGCTGTAGTGGAGCTACAATGGGCTGCCATAAGCTACCATGAGTGGCCAGCAGCCGGCGTGAGCTGCCAAGAGCCGCCGTGAGCAGCCATTCAGTGACCAGCAACCCATCTGCCTCACCCAGGAAGAGCACAATGAATGATAATACCAACATGGGCCAGTGAAGTGACGTCCTCCACAACTAGACTGAAGAACAAAAGGACAGAAACTTGTCTGTTCCCCTTCCCCGATTCCCCAACGCTGTTCCCCTCCCCAAAATCCTCAATAAAATCTTTCTTTTTTTAAAAAGTTCTATTAAAAAGTAACAGATACATTTCACCAAACTTTATTTGCAGTGAACGAATATGAAAAGAGAACACAGTTCAGAACTTACAAAGCAGGGCTATTATCAAGAGATCGGAACATAAAACTAGGTTTCAGATGAAAAGGTCTGTTTGGGATTTGTTTGACTTATTTTATGACTATGACAAAGTAATTTCATTTGTAGCTCATGTTTCAACTTCCACAGCAGTGTATTTGTGGGAGATGCAGTTATTTCACAGGCAGTGTGCTTTGAAATGTAATTTAAGCAAGGACTTTTCATTAACTGACAAGTGGACATGCTTAACAAGGCCTTTCTTGAGGTTGTACAATGACGGGTGTATTTCTCCATCACTGTTTGACTTGGGTCAGAATCAGCATTGTTCTTACAAGTTACAGATAATGTAGAGCTTTTTATTTTGTTTTGTTTTTTAGCTATCTTTGTTTACTTTGAAAATGATTGTAATCCATTGAAACATTTTGTAACAGTTGCTTTTTTTTAACCTTTGTAGTTGTCCTACTTTAAAAGGTAAAATAGACAATACATAGACTTCTAGAATTTTAGAATTACAAAAGGCCTTAGTCATCCAGCCTGACTCCGTACCTTTTTACATGATGAAATATCTATAATGAGCTTTTAGTTGCTTGAGTTTACATTTTCATGTTACTCAACCACGTCCTCACAAGCAGTGTGCTCTGCTCTTAGACTCTGAGAACATGACAGCCACCCTGGTACACGTTTGCTTCTTTGTACATATTAATTGCACAGTGGACCAGGCACTATGTTATACACAGAAGGATACAGGAGTGAATAAGATCACGGACTAGAGGGAATTCAGACATGTCAGCAAATAAACATGATCCTCTGGGTTAAGTCCTATGAACACTACACGAATAAGAGAATAATATTGTCTTTTGGGAATGGTGGGGAAAGACTATCAAGGCAGCCTTCATAAAGGAGACATCCTTTGAGTGCTGCCATGAAGGATGAGCTGGAATATGACAGGCAGAAATTTTGGGGGACGGGGAGGTGATGAAGTGGGAAGGACAGATGCTGCGACAGAGCACACTTGGAATTGCAGGGTAGTTCCAACTCGGCTGGAGTTGGGAGAACACAGTTTGGAGGAGGAGGAATGAGACGAGTGAACATAACTAGACCCATTGTGGGGTGTCTTACATACACGGCAAAGGAAAGTTTAGTCTTTTGCCCCTAGGTGATAGGGAGCTACTAAAGTGATTATTTGTGCACTTTAGAACTGTTGCTCTGGTGGCAGTGTAGAGAATGGAGGCAGTGGGCTAAATCGAGAGCTAGGAAACCACTTAGGTTACTGTAACAGTGTAGGCAAGAAAAACGGAGGCAACACTGAGGGAGAGGAAAGGATCTATTAAGCTTTAAAGAAATATTAAGAAGGACAAATGGACAGGACTTGATGACTCAGCTGTGATGCTAGAAGGTGGAGGAGTCCTGGTTTCTGGCTGTGATGAGTCGGTATCTATAGTATCTAGCATGCCAAGTACTTGGTGGCTTGTTTAAAGAGTAACGGTCATCAAATGCTCGCTTCATTCTTTGTGAATCTTTTCCTGAATTACACATCGCTGTCTGATTAAGCTCTTGACTCTCCTTCAAGACATCAGCACGCTTCAATAGTTGTCCTTATAAATACTTATTTGTATATTTGGATGACTCCCATTATTCACTTCTTGAAGGCTTGGGCTATTATCTTTAATTCCCTCTTCCAACACCCACTTTCATGCCCCATCTTAGACCTACAGAATCTGAATTTCCAAGTTACCTGAGAATCTGGAATTGAAGAGCTGTCTGGTAGTTCTGATGATCAGTATGTTTTCAAACTCAGCTGTAGAACAGTGAACCAGCTGACAGTGGAGCTGTTTCTTCCTACTAACCTTGTTATCAAATGGTGGAGTCAAGATAGGGCAGACTCCTTCCTCTTGGAAGTGATCTCAGAATAACAAGGGGGATAAGAAATACAAATTCTGCCTTTAGTGGTTTTAGGAGAGCGCTACGACCCCAAATCACAATATATGAGTAGAGGTACCATTCCCACCAGCAATGTATAAAATGGCCCAGTTTCTCCACAGCTTTACCAACACTGGCTCTTTCCTGATTTTTGATTATAGATAGTCATTGTATGGGTGTGAAGTGCTATCTCAGTGTGATTTTAATTTGCATTTTCCTGATGACTAATTATATTGAGCATCTTTTCATATACTCACTGGCTATTGGTATATCTTCTTTAGTGAAATGTCTATTCATATTCATATGTTTTACTCATTTTTCACTAAGTTGTATTACAAGAGTTATTTATGTGTTAGGTTGCTCTACTAAACAAATGTTTCAGCATCTATAGTGTGCTTTAGCTTCTTTATAGCTAAGGCTAAAACCACCTCTTCACTATGAAAGGACGTCACATCATTTGCAGATGGAGCATGCAGAGAGTCCAAGCTTCAGTTCTTTCAATAGTTTAGGTCTGTGTTTCATGTTTAATACATGTCTTTTGGCTTTCTAATTTTAAAAAGATGTATTTTACAAATCTTAAACTTTCTAGCTACAGATAATATAGAGAAACCCATTATAATATTTAGAAAAGCATTGATTTGCTAAAATATTTTTCAAAACAACAGTTGTGTGTGTGTGTGTGTGTGTGTGTGTGTGTGTGTGTGTGTACACAGCCCTAGTTAGGAGTGCATGTCTGCGTGAGTGTTAGTTTGTGTGTGTGTCTGATACATGGTCTGCGAAGTCAGGCTGTGTTTAGGACCACTTCCTGAGGAATGTTAGCTATGTGTAGTTTAAAAGGTGAGTGAATGGAGTTGGGTATCTTATGCCTCATCCTGCTCAGTTGAGCAACACTTATCCAACAGTTAGTCGCAATTATTGAGCAACCTGTCTTAGAAAAGAGGAATAATAACGATGATAGAGGTCGATATCATCTATCTTATTGTCCCTTTAAAGATAGAGTTTGGGGGCTAAGGTTAAGCAACAAAAGGAAAAATATTCTAGGCTAATTAAACTGGACTGTTATGCACTGTGAATTAATAATCAATTGTTCTTTAAAGATTATTTTCATATGTATGTAGTTGCTTTTATAGTGTACTCTGAATATTTTTTGCATAATAATATTTCTGATGAAAGGTTTAGGATTTCTTTATATTCAGTGTAAATTCTTCTGTAGTAAGATATGAAAACATGGAGGGACAAGTCCACACTGCAAGATTAGGTTTACTCCTAGAAGACGAGAACTTCAATGTTATATGTAACAATGTTTCACAAAAAAATTTCAGCCAAATATTGCAGATTGTTTGGATTTGTCAAATCTTGAGATTGGAGGGGAGATATATGTGTGTTTATGGTTAGCAGTGATGTTTGTGAGGGTATGATTACCACCAAATATTGAAGAGAAATTCAGGGTATAATAGAAGAATTTCTAGGTTAAACATTGGGAAATATGGTTTTCTTCTCAACTCTGCTAATAACCAACTCTGAATCTTGACAAATCCTTGTTTTAAGTGGGTGTCCTTTGAGATTCTGCTCTTGCTCCAATTCTCACTTTATATATTCCTTGCATTTGATCTCTCATTTGCTTCTATGACTTCAATTACCATTATGAACCAGTGGTTTTAAATATAGTAAAAAAAAAATGAATCTAAAGATAAAGGTCTCCTTTATATTTACTATTACTGGCTGACTTCTTATAAGAATATAAATGATTGTAATAAAAAAATATAAATTTTAACATATTATAAAACCTTGAGGAATCAATCCTCTCCCTCTTTACTCACTTGAATGTCACCAATGCTTTAAGTAAAGGGTTTTCATGAATGTAAAGAACATCAACAGACATAATTTAAAAAAATCATTAAAATATAATTTTCTGGAGAACTTTATCATTAAACTGAATCTATTTTTATACCTTTATTCTAACACTAAAATTCTGGAAGCACGTAAAAACATTTTTTTCCAAATAAGGAACTAAGACAGTCCTTTTGACCCATCACAGTGACACTCAAGTAAATGGCATGCTAGGGTGATCCGTGATTTCAATTTAGAAAAGAAGACTACTTCACTACCACGTATTTTTTTAAATAATGAGAAGTCACTACCATTATTTTTTTCTGTCATTTCATTAGCAACTGACTACTGGACTGTCATGGTCACTTTTTATCCTTATTGTGACATTGCCTTGTTCAACTGCACGCTGGGTCCTGGCATTGCCAATGCCGGCATGAAAGCAAAGGGGCCTCTCGTTCTAAAACAAGATCTGACATTTCTTCAACAGAAGAAGCTTCAACACGTTTTCCTGTTAATAACAACACTCATAATTTTCACTTTTGGTGTTAATATCTAAAATGGTGTAATTGCTTGTTCCTTGTTTACTCTCTTTTGCTCTTCACTGTGGAATAGTGTGCAGATCTCTCACCAGAATAGAAATGGAGAGAAACTTCTCCTTTTTTTCCTAATGCCCTAGAGTCAAAGCCAGCTTTATCCGTTTTTAAATGAAAACAACTATGACAACATCTAAATCCCTAAATATTGAAACTCATTCCTAATCACCTTTTTTTTCCCAGAAGTGTACATTTTTTCTCCCTGCTACAGTATTTAATTTACACATAAAGCAATGCATATTTAAAGAAGTTCATTTCAACTCTTTACAATAAAATTGTCTTGACTATAAGAGCATATTTCTAAAAGGAATTTTAAGTAACTTGAAAGGAGCTTGTGGCTGCAACATTGGCAATGTGTTTAGTATAGACTGTGAAAAAGAGCCCTTTTCAGACTGCACTTGTCTTACTTGGAGTGGCTTCACTTAGGGTGAAGTTCTCTTACACATTCCTATTGGATACTCACTTATCTCACTTTACTTGTGTGCGCCCCAAACACTCATGTTCAGGTGATATCTGGAGGGGTCATTTCCCTTGCAGAATGTGACTTGGCAGTTTTGAACCACTGGCAGCTGTGCTCCCCCAAGCCCTGGGGCTTCTCAGGGAAGTCCATCAGCCCGTGCTGATGATGGGAGAGGATTTCCGATTGTTCTCAGCTTCTCCTATATGGTGGTTTAATGACCGCATCTAATTCTCCACGTTTGTCATTTGAGATGATATATAGCATAAAATGTGTTCTAGCCAGGAACTTGTAAGTATCAGAGCTTGAATTTACATCTGACTCCCTCAAAGCTGGTCTTCATTATCCTTTTATGAGTTCATGCTTTCTAAATGCACTCTAATCCACAGGATGAAGAAGCTGGAATAAAAAGCAAAGTCCATTATATTGCCAAGGAGATCATGAGCTCAGAGAAAGTGTAGGTATCTAGTTTATAATTCGGAAGCCTGTTTGTTTCCTTATTGACTCATTTAAAACATTTCTTTCATTGCTGTGTTTTACAGGTTTGTGGATGTGTTAAAACTTTTGCATATTGTAAGTATCTGCTAATATTTTATTGAAGTCTAAGACTGTCCTTTTTACATCTTTCCCTATCCTTCAAAATTTTCAGCATAATACTTAAATTAACATGTATATACATGTATGTGCTTTCTAATACATGGTTATGTTTTTAAATTCACACATATATGTGAATATAGAAGTTTTCTAAAATGTATGTATCTCATATATGTGTAGCATACCCAGATGATTTCTGAAAAATAGAGAGCCTTTATATCTGTATCTCCAAATCTTCTAACTTTCTAACTTCATAATAAAGTTCTTTTAAAGTGATAATATTTCTTCTTGGACATTTGCAGAAGTCTGCTATCATCCGAATTGTGCACTAATATAAAGAATGCCATGATCAGTGTTAAATTCTGCTTTTCTATCTGAATAAGCTCCCAGAAAGACACTTAAAATAGACGTTTTTACAACTAACTTTTTATAATTCTATTTTCAATTTTTATAATTTTCAACTAGAACGAACCTGTTGGGAAACAATTATGATATGTGCCTGGCTGCGTATTCATTTTTCTCTTACACTTCTTTGTACCTGCATGTTTTTACAAGTTTCATTAATGCACCAGCAGTTAAAAAGTGTTTTTAGTATTACTTGTCCAGTTGTATTTTGGTGCAAGATATTAAGACTTAGCAAAGGAAGGGGTGAGGTAGAGGAAACAATGAAAAAAAGAAATTGAAGTGAAAATGTACTTAGATGGTGTAATTATTAACATTATCCTACACTTAATTGCTGAGAAATGGTAGTTCACAAAATATACACCCATTTATGTCTCTGCAAAGAGTATCATTATTTCCAGTTTTCTTTTTAATAAATGCAGATGAACATTAAAACCGGGTTTCACTTAAGGGTGATTCATATTCACCAAATGATTCCCTTGTGCTCTATACTTGGTACAACAGAAACACAGAGGCCTAATTCCTGTGTGAAAAATCCTGGCGTTGAAACATTTTCTAAAGTAATTCTTAACAATACTAATTTGTGAATTTATTACCGTGTGAATAGTTTCTGACATAACTCTTGACTATATTGGCAAGTTCTCTTTTGTAATTCATTTTTTAAAACTATAACACAATATTTGGTCACCCAGATTTGTGAGTTTCAATCATATTGTTATTTCAAATAGAAGACAATAAGCCTGATAAATGATTTTCAAAGTAAATTCTGTGTACATTTGCTGCTATGCCCTGAACCTCTCTATTGTATAAGCAATTGTAGGGATAAAAGAAAAAGCTAAACTACTGGAAAACTCAGAACATATCTCTAGGATGAGCAAATTTTGTGTATTTGACATTATTTTCTGATAGATATGCTTCAATGGAAATACGACCTCTCCAAGGCAATTTTAATCAACTACAAGTTAATTGGTAAGCTCTATTGTCACCAGAAGCAAAAAGTGCTATGGAGTCAGGAAGACTTGACTTTGAATTTCTGTGCACTGTTTCAGCAAAGCTTGCAGGGCAGGCGCTGTGGATTCTGCGTGAGCAGCACAGAGTCCCTGCCCTCAGTGCTCAGTCTCGTGTACTGCTTCTCACACCATTGTGGTGAGGGACTGCATCTTAAAGTTTCCAATCTGTGTTGGACCAGAACCAATGTAAAATACAAGAAAAATGTCATGGTTGTGTCAAAAATACATAAAAGGTTTTGATCTTTTATCCTCTTTCTGACTAATATCTTCACAGACCAATAATAATTTGTGGACCATACTTCGAGAGGCATTGGCTTAGTAGATTCTGTTTCTTACCAGCTGTGTGAATTGTAGAAAGCAGTTTAACCTTTTGGGTCTAGCTTTTCCTCATTTGTACAACGGGGATAAAAATACCCATCGCTCAGGTTGTGAGGATTCGATGGAATAAGTACGTGAAGGAGCCTAGTGTTGCACACGATAGACAGTGGATTCTCAGGTTGCCTTTGCATTACCACCATCTCCATCTTGTAGCTCATCAGTGAATGGGAAGCATTCATTCTCTTTATTACCAGGCAGTTAACTTTTCACTTTTTCTAATGCGTTTTTTTTTTCCCCTGTACTAAACTTTCATTTTAATGAAGGAAATTCTGATTCTAATAGGTAGGGAAGCAATTAAAAGCTTTACCAGTTTCTTTATTTGGTTATTTAAAAATAGATGTCCTGTTCTTAACTCTTTATTTTTGGAACAAATCATAAGCACCATAAGAATGAACAGTCAGATCAAAGTATATCATCTCAGGTCCGATCTGATAGATGGCCCTGGCCTCTTCCCAGCTGCTGCTGAACAGAATGAATCATCTATAACCCACCTTGACTGGTACATTCTCAAAACCTCCTAAGCCTTTAATGTAGGAGTGAGAGTAGATCATCTGCCAACCGTACATTAACATCCTGTCTGGTATGTGCAAATGTAAACTCAGCAGAGCCCAACTCTAATGGGTATCTTAACAACAGTGCTAAACCCGTGTGAACCATTACTAGGAGGGGCTCGGTACCAGGGTAATGTGGGTGAAGCTGAAAGAGTCTCCTGCCTCATCCCAACACCCCCCCCCATACTACTGAAGCTCATATTTACTCCTCTACCAAAAGTACCCCAAAAAAGGAAGCACATGGATCATTTTAATCATGAGCCATGCTGCTCTTGATTTCATCTAAATAAATTAAATGCTGTGTTATATAATAGAATATGACTGCTTTAAAATATGTAAACAGCACCTTTTCGGTAATCCAGTGGGTATTTTTTGGAGATCAACGAGCTGTCCTAATAGCTTGGGAGAAGCTATTGTTTTAGTTATACATAATTTCCAATGAATAGCTATCCATATTAGAGACTCTAGAATAGCATTACTAGATCTTTCTGGGGTGACAGAAATGTTCCATATTTGCACTGTTCAATATGGTAGCCATATTTTAAAATGTTAATACGTCATTGTAGCTTACTAACATTTCTTTGTTTAGAATTTGGTAAATAACTAGGTGAAATAGCTCATAGACAAAATTTTTACATCTAAACTAATGAATCTCATCATTTAAGTGACTACATTGGGAGGAAATAGACTTGGGTGGAAGGTGCACAGTTAAGAGCCAGTGTACTCCGTTGAGGACTTTGATTCACTTGCCTGATGTTTGTGAGAAAAAAGTGGTCCTACAAAGGCAGTGGCAAGACTTGACAATAATGTTTTCTGTGGTACATACTCTGGAGTCTCTACCATGGGTTCCTGGACTTCTTAAAAATGTCCAAGGTGCACATTGTAAATTAATACTCTAATGAGTCCAAAGAGAAAGGAGATTCCTGAAGGTCAGTCTTTCCCTTTCCAAAATAGTAGTGCCATCTATATAGCTGCAAAAGCCAGAAAAGTAGAATTTGTTCTTCCTTCCTCCCTCTCACGCAATCCTCTAGCCAACCCATCAGCGAACCTGCTCCTTACACTTCCTCTTTACTGCCACCAACCTGTCATCTCTTACTCAGCCAACCTCACCCGCCTCCTAACTGGGCTTCCTATTTCCATTCTTGTCCCCCTTCCGATCTGTTCCTTAGGCGATTTTTTTTCCTTATAAATATTTGAGAGTGATGTTCTTAAAATATATATTAGAACATGTCACTCCCCTGCATAAAACCCTTTAAATGATTCCCATTGCATTAAGAATTAAGTCCCAGCTACTTACCAAGGCCTGGAAGTAGGATGACCATATGTCCTTGCCTGCTTCGGACAGTTCTGGTTATGTCTTGGCATAATATTATTAATAGAGCTCCTTTCGCTGTCAAAAATGCAATAAATTATGGTCCCAGCCTGTAAGGTACCCTGTGACCCTGTGATTTGGCCTCTGGTAGTGAGATGAGACCTTGTAGGTGGGTGGCATTCGCTCACTCACTGACCATGTTCTGGCCATACTCACCTCCTTTCAGTTCTTAGTTTACTGCTCAGGTTATTCCTGCTCAGAGCTTTTGCTACTGCAGTTTCCTGGAATGTTCGTTTTTCCTTCCTTTTGATCATAGCTAGTTCTTTCTTTATCCTTCCAACCTGAATTGAATGTGACCTCCTCCGAGAGCTCTTCCTTGAGCTCTGAGAGACCATCCTTTTCTCTTTAACCCCCCTCGTTTGTTGTCTTCTTAGCACTTAATATATATAATTTGTATATTTGTTTGTTTACTCATTTATTTTTGGTCTCCTCTACTGAAATGTAAGCTAGATAACGATAGGGATCATACAGTTTCGGCACCGACCATTGTCCTGTTCACTGGTAGGCCCTCAGTAAATGTTTGTTGAATGAATGAAGGTGACTAATTCATTAGTGGTTAAGAATTCTGCCTCTGCCACTATGTGCTCTTAGACAAATTAGTCAAGCGTTGGTTTTTTTCTCCTGGAAAATGAGAATAATAATAATAATAATAATTAAATAAGGTTGGTGTGATGATTAAATGAGATCCTGAAAAATAAATAGTAAGCATTTAATTAGTTTTTTTTTTATTGTTAGTTTCAGGTGTACAGAACAATGCAATAGTTATCCTTTTCACCCTCACAGAGTAACAACGCCCCTCCCCCCATGTATTGCCCTCCCACCCCCGATATCATGCTTATCTATTACAATTCCATTGATTCCAATCCCCCTCTCTATTCCATGTCCCGAGACTAAATGTATATATNTATCATGCTTATCTATTACAATTCCATTGATTCCAATCCCCCTCTCTATTCCATGTCCCGAGACTAAATGTATATATAATTATAGTTGACATACAATCTTATTCAACATCAGTTTCAGAAATACAGTGCGGTGGTCAGGCCTCTACACCGACTATGAAGTAGTCTCCCCCACAGGACACGAGTCCATCTGGCCCCCTAAGAAATATTTACACCATTACTGATTATATTCCTCAGACTGTCTTTTCCCATTCCTGAGGCCATATTGTAGTTACCAATTTGTATTGTCTCATCCCTTCCCCTTCTCCTTCATCCCCACCCCTCCCAACTAGCAACCCTCAGTTCTTCCTCTGTAGCACTTAATTCGTTTTAGACTACGAGAAGGGCCTTCACTATAAAGTGCTCTGTTATTCAGAATGTATTTATATAAATTTAAATCAATACTATTTACTTTCGATGTTATCAAGTAAGTTTTTAATCAAATCAATCAGAATAGTCTTTGTTCATGAGCTATACTTTACTAGGTTTCTTTCTCCACTAGAAAGTAAGCTCCATGAAGCAAAGATTTTTATCTGATTAGTTTCTTGTTATCACAGTAAATGCCTATTGAAAGACTGATAGAAAAATGATGAGTAATACTTGGTTTGGTAAATCTCTAGTTACTTATATTTGTTTTCCCCTTTTTGTGGCAGAAGTTGCCCAATCTAGAGATTGCTATTATATTGTATATACATGACATTTTAAAGGTAAAATACTTTAGACATCTAATATAATTAAGTACAAATGAAAGTGTTTTGGGGTTTTGTTTTGTTATCTAATTTGCTTTCTGATGGGAGACTGGTCTAATAAACATCTCCATAAATTTATTTCATAAATTCTAAATAGCATGATTTAAAAAAATATTTTAAAAGGGAATGATCAGGAACTTTGAGGTCTTTTGGACAAAGATGGACTTGCTAAATAGTAGGTAAGTGGTCCTAGTAATGAAGCATCTTTGTTCCACTAATTTCTTTAGGTTGGGGCACATGTTACCTTGAAAATTTGAGAGGCTCTCAATAAAATCCATAGAGTTAGAGGCAAAGCTTCTTGGACTTCCACATGTATATTAGTAAATAGAATATATCTTTTATTTTTTAAAAAAATGCATTATAAAACGAATAGACTTCCTCATAGATGCCTCCAGTTTTTCCCATCTTAAAATCACTTCACTATCCTACTGACGACCCTCTGTCTTTTGAGCCTTGTGAACCATTTATTATTTATTCTTCAGTTATAAAGAATCCTCCTTAAGCGCCTATTGACATGGCTACCAAACCTTCACTTTTGAGCAGCTTCCTTCCGTGTGAGGACTGCACTTCACTGAATGAAGTGCATTGTTGAGAGCACCTTTGTCTTGCTGCTATGTTTGTTTTCCCCACCTTGGTTTGGCATTTCCTTCACTTTATAGGCCTCTGTTTCAGAGCTCTCTTTCCCCAAGATTCCAGGGACTTTTGGATTTTAAATGATGTTCATGTGATCATTTAAATTAGTCAAATCTCCTTTCATTAAATCAATGCCCTTTTATTGAGCACTCTTGATGTGCTTTTCAACATGCTAACTATGTTATATAAATTATCTATTTTAATCCTCATAGCAACCCTATCAAGTGGATGTTATTTCTATTTTTTTTAATGTCGAAGTAAACTAACTGCCCAAAGTACCCCACTACTGAATGACAAAGCCAGACTTTAACTCTAGTCTGTCTGAACCCCTGTACTTAGTGCATCGTTCAGACTTGATTAAAATTTGTTTCTTGAAATCTCTACCATGCTGGATAGGGTATAGTGTACCTTTCAGTGTATTTGTTTCTTTTCAGAATTCTTTCAGTTGGCCCAGGAAACCAGAGGAATTCTAGTGTTTCATCTTCTAAAGATGAGAATGAAGGTAGATATTGGTCACTTAGGACATATTATGATGATTACTTGTTTATTAAGGGAGTTGGAGACTTGAGATAAGGGTTGGTTTCAGTCATATTTTATACATTTTTGCATTGATGATGATGCACAATATCACTAGGTCTGAGCATATAGAGAGGTAGAAACACTTTCATTGGGCAAATATTTTCATTTTAAAACAAAGTCCAATTGTTAATATGGGGACTTTCCCCCTCTGCTTTAACTTCATAGTTTCACACTCACTTCTGCATATTTATCGAAGCTCTTTGACCTTAGCAGCTGCTTTGCTTTTGCTTAATCTGAAGTGATTTTTAATGTCCTTCATGGAGGCTGGGAGCCCTGCAGAGCCCACTGTCTCCCCATATGTCCATTTGGTCTTTGTAATTCACTGTGTCATGGCAGTGGTTAAGTAATGCCCCAAGGTCAGGAAGCCCAGTCAGGACAGCTGGTAATTAAGTCACTTACTTCTCTTTGGCACTGAAGATATAAAGCTGGATCCAAGGAACAAGGCCATCTGTTTTGTGCTTCATTGCCTTAGATGTTCGTACTTGATTTTATTTGCATTGATTTTGCTTAGGTCTCACCCAAGTGATCAGAGCTGGTAAAGCTAGTGTGTTCATACCTCAAAGGAACTGAGTTTTTAAAAGTTGGTCTGGTTTGTAATTTGTAGGTTTTCTGGTAATTGTTAAAATTATTATGATCTGCTTTATAATTCAGAAGCCCATCTCTATTTCTAAAAATGCCAAGTTGAACAAGTATTTAGTTACTGTAACCAGAAACTCTAGAGTACAGGCGGTTCAGTTTTGCGTAGTGAATCTTTAGTGGGTTTTGTGTTAGAAGAACAGGCTGAAGAGTATGTCATTGACATCAATAAACTCTGCCACCGAACATTTTCACACTTAACTCCCCCAACTCTTCTTAATTACCTAGCTTTTCCACTGTGGAAAAGTATATTCTAGATCTAATTTTTGAAGTGCCAGTCCTGCGGTCTTGCATCCTCACTGATTTAGTCAAGGAGGTGTTGGTGAATTTAGATTCTTTGGCCCCAAAATAGCTTTACTTCTGGCTCTTAAGTGTCATCACGCTTTCTCAAATTATCCCGGATGTCGGCATTTAGAAAAAGAACCAGACATGTGTTGTAATCATCCTTTTTATTAAAAAAAAAAAATGTTTCCCCATTTTAGTGGCACCAGTTCTAGGAATGGTTGAAGTTCATGAATAGCTGAGAAGTTAAAATTCAGTGTGTCATTCCTGTGTGAACACCTGGCCATGGGACCATTAAACATTATTTTCTGGGGATGGTGGCCCCAGAGGTGAGGAGATGAGATTGGGGCCAGGGCTGCCGTGTGTGGTTATGAAGGCCATGAGTTGTGAGTAGTGCCTTTGGTGTGAATTGGATTGGCCTAGAATAGGAGTGCTGTGCCCTTTTCTGTTTTCAAAAAAGTACCATGAAGACCAGCAATGCCCTGGTAGTGCTTGCTAAGAATATATACCTTTGTGAGTCTTAGGAATAATTCGTAATAGGTAGCTGGATATAAATTCTCTAAATCCCTGGAGTCTTTATTAAATGTTCTTCTTTTGTTTACTTAATTACTAAATTTCTTTTTGACTTGCGACTCATAATTTTTTTTTATTAGTTTCAGGTATACAAAACAATGTAATAGACATTTACACCCCTCACTAAGTGATAACTCCCCCTCCCCCAATCTGCTACCTCTCTGATATTATATATAGCTGTTACAATTTCATTGACTGTTCTCTATGCTGTACTCTACATCCTGTGCCAACTCATAATTTTTAAAAAGACGTTATGGGCTATTGGTTCATCCAGAGTTGCTTTTACCACCCAGTAGTACTGGAAAAGTCAAGTTTTGCCTGGTATGCGACAGGGGCCTCCGATTAGAGGTGGCCATCCCACAGGTCAGCCCAGTATGGATTTGGCTGGCTCCTGTTGACTGTGTCTTAAATAAACAAGTTTCCTTTTTGGCAATGGTGACAGACATATGGAATGCAGAGTCTGGCAAAAGCTATGTCAAACAGGGTCCTTAAGCTACGTAGCAGCTAATGTCCACTGTCACTGTTGTGACTGAGGAAATACCATCCAACTGGAAAATAAAAGCCAACCTGCTGCCAAGGGACAAAAAGATTCATCATTTATCCTACCAGAAGAAGGCCAGTACTTACTGCTTTATTGAACATGGAACTCTTGTGTCTATATTGTTAAACTCGTAAAAACAAAATACTATAGAAGGTGTTTAACTGTTGTGTTTTGAATACACTTACAATCGAGGAAATTATTCTTGATATGTAAGTATATTCTATAGTTCCACATGATGGAAAATCTAATAACTTTCAAAGTGTTAAGTAGCCCTATTTTTTCCTAGTAAATGTGAGTGCTGATAGAAACAAGCTGTTGGGATGTGGAATTTGGCTGTTATCCATTTGGTTTCTGGAGATGTTTTGTGTGGTTTTCTGGATTAGAACTTATGCAAGTTATGAATTCTTATTTTATATTACAGTAATTAGTTGTAAAAGTAGTTCTTTAGTTATTGTAAGTAGACGGCTCCTTTGGGCTAATGTGATTTTTGGGCAGATAAAGTTAATCTCAAATACTGAGGCCTAAGTGAAGGGTTTTGGGGGTGGGTAAGGGGGATGGTTAGCATTTGTTGAGTATAAGAGGATTTGACTTGTCTAAAATAGCCATACCTTAGAAGAGAAATCCTTTCATATATTTTAAAATTATATATGAGCTTTTTATCCTTCGCGAGAAGCATAAGAAATACTTACAGTTAATATATGTATGTTGGAGGCAGGTGTTGAAGGGCTCAGGGGAGAAATCAGTATCTTTTTTTCTTTTTTTTTTTTCTGTTTATTTGATTTGCCCAGTGAATCCCTGAAGGGAAAGCAGTTGGAAATAAAGGTGGGAAGTAGAGTCTGTTTAACCAACCATTGCTTTAAGCTTTCTTTTTTTTTTATTTAATCTGTCCATAGTGTTTTATTTATTTATTTTTTATTATTCGTTTCAGGTGTACAGAACAATGCAATAGTTATCCTTTTCACCCTTCACACAGAAACAACTCCCCTTCCCCATCCACTGCCCTCCCACCCCCAGTATCATACTTATCTATTACCATCCCATTGACTCCATTCCCACACTCTACTCCTCATCCCGTGACTATATGTATATATAATTATAGTTGACATACAATATTATTCAACATCAGCTTCAGAAATACAGTGCCATGGTCAGGCCTCTACACCGACTATGAAGTGGTCTCCCTAACAAGACATGAGTCCAACTGGCCCCCTAAAAAATATAAGCTTATAATTAAACTTGCCATTTCTAAGAAGGAACATTCTTTGTTTTTGAAATCCTTAGGATTGTGGAATAGATTCCACTATTGTTTTACTTATGTCTTGAGGCCTACCCTCAGGGGATAGTGCAGTCTAGACAAAAATACCAGCCTCCTACACCACCCACTCCAAGTCCTGGAAATGACTGGGTGGAGTGGTGTGGACCTGTCTTAAAACTTGTTATAAATAGCCTTTTAGGAAAAAGTCAATGAAAAAGAGTATGTGAAGAGAAAATGTTTTGTTTGTAAAAAATGTAAATCCTGGTGAATTAGTGGGAAGGATGGCTTAGAAGGAAGGAGAGAGTTTAAGGTCCAGAGTTAAAATGTTTTGTTGATTCTGTTTGACAAACACATTGTAGAAAGCTTTAGGTGCAATATTTAAAGTCTTATAATTCATTTAACAGATGAGAGGGAGAAATGTGTGAAGGGGGTCAAAAGGAAAAAATAAATACTGAGCAATACCAGAACGATGGCTTACTATTGCCTAGTAATATGTGACACCCCCCCCCCAAAAAAATTCAAACCTCTTTTAAAGAAGAAAAACAAACTCAATTTGGATGTAAATGGCATATAGTATACTAAAACTAAACAGTGACAGTGGCAACAAGGCCAGACTTCAAATTCTAAAGGTTATCTGTTAGATAATATATAATTTATACCTAGACGAAATACTCCATAATTCAAAAAATTATCTATAATCCTAAATATGACAGAGTTTAGAAGGTAAAAAAAAAAATCTATTCCCATTAAAAAGATATTCCTGAGGCCCTACACAGAACTTTTCATTTCTATCTCAGTAGCTAGAATTGGATGGCTTGTATGGCCATCCTTAGCAGAAGAGGAATCTGAAGAGAAAGCATTTTTTAGTTAAGCATATTGCCCTTCCCTCTCTGAAGCAAAAAAAAAAAAACACAAAAAAAACCCCACCAACCTAGAAATAACATAAAATTCATTGTTAAGAGAATATCACTGGTTTTCTTCAGAAACTACTTTTCTGCCTCAACCATGTTTAGATTTCCCTCTTACATACTTTCCTGGACAGGTTTCTTTTAACCAATGAGTGAATAGTGTCCAATGAAATGAAACCTTTCTATCATACAAGAAAATCATTTTGTTCAAAGGACTTGGTACCAACGAAATGCATTGTTATTTGGCTTTATTTTTAATGTTAAAGAAAAAGATAAGGAAAATGAGGCTAGCTCAAGGAAACACAGTTAATCAGGAGTGAGGGCTGGAATCCAGTATTCTCTGATTATCAAGAATGTGCCGGGCCTGCTGAGCGGCTCAGTTGGTTAAGAGCTCATTCAAGAGTGCGAGCTCTGAGCAACAGTGGTTCGAGTCCCCGTCCGAGCTGAGCTGCCGCTGAGCTGCCAACAGGTGGCAGATTGGCTCAGCTAAAAAAAAAAATGTGCCACCCTTTACATATCTCACCTAGAATGCTCCAGTTGTTGGGAAATGATTACCGAAAGTGCACAAAGGGCCTTTTCCAAAATAAAATTAGGTAAGATGTCCCAGGGACTTTGAAAAGAAATGGATTGTCTTCATATAGCAGTACTGAAATAACCATAGAAACTATTTAGAGTTGCAATACAATTTCTAGACTCCCCCTTGGTATAATTGCTAAGTTTGGAGATCACACTAAAGGATTTAAGAGAAATATCACACAATCTTGTTTTAAAACCAAATATCTACCCCAGGCACTTCTTTGTTTTTAATTTCCAGTGTTGGTAAGTGGGATAGGAGGAAGTGGATACTTTTCAATTTGTAGTTTAAAAGAGAAATACAGTTTTGCCATTTATATTGTTTTAGGGTAGAAGGTGACTAGGGAAAAAAGCTTTTTATCAAGTTATATGTGTGTGCATGTTGTTTTTCCTCCTCTGTATTGTAATAGGATTTCCGGGATGCGGTAGCCCATGCTTCCAGGCAACTTGGGAAACCAGTGATTGAGGACCGGACCCTAAATCAGATCCTGTACTACTTGCCTCAGCTGTATGAGCTCAACCGGGATCTCCTGAAGGAGCTGGAGGAACGAATGGCGAACTGGTAAAAATGGACTGACCAGCTTTCCCAGTTTTCAGTGAGGTCATAAGGAGAGGTGTTGTTCCTTACATTGAGTCGTTTCAGTATATTGAATTTTCTTAGCGTTTACCCATAGATTGATCATTTTAGATGGTCCAAATCCACAACCTTGGTATACTCTGTTCAGTACTGTAAATGTGAAAATGCTTTGGTAATGCTGCCTTCAAAACAAGAAGGGCCTATAATCAGCCAATTTAACTTTTTAAGTGACTTTTGGTCATCAAGATTTTTGAGATTGACAGAGTCTAGTTGCTATTTTCCCATTAGAAAACATTGTAAATGTCTTGTCTGTTTTGGAGCTTCAAGTCCTGAAACTCCCTTTACATTTTGGAAAAGTGGCCATTCATTGAGATAATTTGATGATTGGTTTGGTTGGTTCAGAAAATTTACATGTGTCTGACATCATTGTAGATGCTGTAGATTTCAGAACAGGAAAAGCATACCAAAAGATTAACAGCTGTAGAAAATAAGTAGAAACTTTGGTGACAGCTTTGGAAATATGTAGAAAGTTTGGTATAGGGGATTAAATTAATTGTTGAAGTTCATGGGGAACCCAAAAAGATTTGAATGACAAAACAGTATTACATACTTTCATGATCACTGTTTCCCTCCAAGCTCTCTTTTTATATAATCCAGGAAAATACCACTGCTTGTTTTGGAAACATGCCTTTGCTTGTTGGGAAAATATGCTAGATAAGCAATTAATACTTAGCTGCAGTTTAAGTATAAAATAACCCGGAGTTAAGGACTGAGGAATGACTAAAAGGTAGTTTTTAAAGTCACAGTAGAAATAAAATAATATTTACAAAGAATTCCTGTACATACTTCATCATTCTTATAAAAAATTATCTTAAAAATTAATCAGAATTGGGCCGGCCGAGTGGCGCGATGGTTAAGAACTGGCTTGGGACGCCAGAGGGCCCCGGTTCGGATCCCACATATGAGGGCCAGTGACACTGCCCTCCACAGCTAAGATGCTGAACAACAGCTCAACCTGGAGCTGGGCTGCCGTGAGTCCCCAGCGACGGGCGTAGGCTGCAGCCCCTGTGGCAGTGGGTTGCCATGGGCTACCATGTAGCCAGCAGCCAGCGTGAGCCGCCGTCCAGAAGCCGGCGACTAATCTGCCTCGCCCGGGAAGAGCACAATGATGGTGCCAACTTGGGCCAGTGAAGCAACATCCTCCACAAGTAGACTGAAGAACAAAAGGAGAGCAACTTGTCTGTGCCCCTTCCCCCAATTCCCCAGCGCTGTTCCCATCCCCCCAATCCCCCATAAAAATCTTTAAAAAAGAAAAAAAAATTTAATCGGGAATTGGCTTTTAAAATGTGCATATTTATGCAAGCAAGTGGAGGCTTAAATATATTTTTTGCTTGTACTAAAAGCTTTCTCAAATTTAGATCTATAGATGTTCTGTGTTAAAATAGTCAGCATTCCTAAGAGATAGACTAACTTAAGGGACAGTTAAAACAATTCTATAATAAGCTATGCTTATTATATACTGACAAAATTTTTCTAATCCTTGGATAAGATATTTTCTACTTATTAAAATATTTTTCTCTTGGGTCTTTGAATTAAGACATTCTTTGGTTTTAATAGACTTTCTGAAGTAACATTTATTTTTACATTGGCTTTTCATAACGATTGATTAAAATTTTTCATTTCTGCATTCAACAAGGTTTTGAATGCCTACTGTGTCCTAGTCAGCACTCTAAGCATGCAAGGAGAATCACAACACACAAAACAGACATGTCTCATGGAACAGATATTTTAGTGGGAGAAGCACCAGACAAATATACAAAAAAAAAAAAAGTGAGATAGCAGTTTCTGATCCGCATGGACTTAAAATAGAGTGATGTGCTAGTGAATAAAGATTGGGTGGCCAAGGAAGGCTCTCTAAGAAGGCAGAGCATTTAAACTGACATCTGAACAAAAAGGAGGGGCAACCTGCATTCCATATTTCCAGGCATGTGGAACCATTAGTAAAAGTTTCAAAATGGTAATGGACTCTGTATGTCAGAAGAATATGAACAAGGCAAGTGTGTTTGGAGAGTAATAAGCAAGAGGGAGTGGGTGAGATGGGTCATAGAGGTAGGAACAGTGGCTCCTGTGGGTCTTTGTAAGCCCAGGTAAGGAGTTTGGTATTTGATACCCGTTTCTAGACTCTGGCCGCACAGAAGAATGAGATGGTGGAAGAAGGGAGACCATCTTTCTGGCAGAGTCCAGGAAAGATGTGATGGTGGCAGTGGAAACGGTGAAAAGTAGGCATTTGGGGATATGTTTCACAAGAAGAGGAAAAAAGATGGCTTGGACATGGGAATCTGCTCTTTGGATATGTTTTGGATACATTAATGACTGTCTTTTTATATTTTTATGTATCGCTTCTCTATCCTTAGGACGGAACAACAAAAAATTGCTGATATTTTTGTAAAGAAGGGACCATATCTGAAAATGTATTCCACATACATCAAAGAATTTGATAAGAATATAGCTTTGCTGGATGAGCAGTGCAAGAAAAACCCGGGTTTCGCTGCTGTTGTTAGAGAATTTGAGGTATTTTTGTTAACCATCTAATGTTGAACATTTTTGTTTGTTTGTTTGCTTTTAAAACTTTAATAATTTGTAGTCATTGAAAATAAACCTTGCAAACAAAAAGACAGTAAAATATAATCCCTTCAAAATCAAAGAGGGAATTGAACAAATTAAATAGTGAGAACTCAGTGTCTACAAGATTTAATTTTGAAAATCCGTTACACATTGGAATATTATAATGGGTCTCTCTCTCTCTTTTTTTTTAATTTGTGGTAAAATACACATAAAATAAAACTTGACCATCCTGTTTTTAAGTGTACATGCAGTAGTATTGAATGCATTTACTTCGTTATGCATTCAATCTGCTGAACTGTTTTCACCATGCAAAACTGAAGCTATACCCATTGAACAACTCCCCATTTTCTGCTTCCTCCGGCCTCTGGCACCCACCATTCTACTTTCTGTCTCTATGAATTTGACTACTCTAAGGACCAGTTTTTATTTTTAATTCAACCTTTCCTTTTTTTCTTCTAACAACCAATCTACAATGATAGATGGGAAATATAATTTCTTTCCCTTTAGATAAATAAATAACAAGTTTTAATGTGAAAGTTATGAAAAATGAACACCATGTTTATTGCCAAAGCTTTGTGTTTTGACTCAAAGCTATGAGGGTACACGCCTGGTTTGATTCATGATAAAATGACATAATGCATCTTTTTAAAAATTAGTTTTTAACTAAAATTTTCCTTAAGTCCCCTTCCCCAATTTTGGGTAAAATGAAGGTTAATATATATTTTATTGATTATTTCTGTTTTGAAACTAAAAATATGAGTGAATTCCAGCCACACAAATCTAGAAAAGTTTTAGACATATTAAGCTATTGCTGATTTCTAATTTACACAGTAGACAAGTGATTAAACTTTTAAATTGTTTGTAGTCTTTTGTTCTTCTCCTTTACCTCTCTGCTGATGTCTTCATGCTATTAAGAAAGGAAGTGTGAAATATATAGCTGTGGAATCTGTTGCCTTGGCAGCGAAAGAGAACGTAAGACAGGAAAGTTCCCTGTCTTGATTAATGATGCTTGCATGATAGATGCTTTCTTAACATACATTATCATTCTAATTTCATAAGTATCCTGTGTACCAGACTCTGGAGCTGGTGTAAGAAGCTCATGCCGTCTTAGCATGAGGGACATTTTAATTTGGCTGTTTTGATGCTACCTCACAGTAAACTCCTGTGATAGAGAATGGGGTGAAGCTCGGGAATGGGCAGAAGCGTTTGTTGTACATATGAAGGAAAAGAGCTTTCAAAGCAGAATCAAATATCTGTGTAGTCAAGTCAAAATGGTTCCAGATCAAATGTTCCTATATACACTGTGATTTGGGGGCTGTCTTTTACAGCGAGTCACCTGAGAAAGAATTTTGCATTCTGCAGGCTTATTAGAGAACAGGTGCAAAGCTGCTTTTCAGGTTATCTTTAATTTCTGCAGTTCTCTCCAGAACCACCTGTTGTTCCGAGTACATTGATAGGCTCTGCCTATTATTGGAATCCAGTTCCCAGTGGTTCTATTTCCGCCACCTTCTTTTAAGGATCATGCATTTCCTTCTTGGTGGAGGAGTTTGTTTATGTTTATGAATACATTAGCAAATGCTCTTCTAACTGGCAGCTGCTGAGTAGGATGGGCTCTAATTGGCTTACAAGGCAGACTGCCTCTGCCACCCTCTGTGAGAAGGCTGTGAACAAGTTTTTTCCCAACGAGTCGTGATATCAGAAACCTACCTACAGGAGAGGGTGGGCTATATATGAATCAGCCCTGGTTTCACTCTCAGCATCACAGCTGTACCTTAAAATAAAGGGAGCTTTTACATGAATCTCCTTCCAGAGCTGCTGGCTATTTAAAGTCTGGCTTCCTGGACACCTGAATCGGGGACCCTTGCTTTTTAGAAAAAAACGCTTGTGTTTACATCATCGGATGTCTTTTCCTTTTAGATAAGCCCGCGCTGTGCTAATCTGGCCCTCAAGCACTACCTGCTCAAGCCTGTTCAGAGGATCCCCCAGTACAGGCTGCTGCTGACAGGTGGGCGTCTCTGGCAGTTTGCCTCTCTTTTTCCATCACTCCAGTAACACCTTTACCTAGTAGTATATGGATTTATAGATTGCTTAGAACCTCGCATACACATTGCCTGAACTGAACTTCTTTTAGTTCTTTTGTCATCCTTGTGCGCATTCTCTGCTCTGGGCATTCGTACACGTTAATTCCTTTTGCTCAGAACTTCTTTTACCATCACCCCAACTCCACAACCCTGCATCATTTTACCGGATTAATATTATTAACCCCAAGCAGGTACTTTCCCAGCTCAAGAATGAGGTTTAGAGGGTCACTCTCACATATACGTATATCAACTATCATGGCCTTATTCACTTCAGAGGGTTGTTATAGGGATTGACTAATGAGCTATGAGCTTGAAATACTGTGTGGTCATAGTGTATTCTAAGTAAGTACTAGCTGCTATTAGTAGTAGTAGCGGTATCCGCATCCGTATCATCATCATGATCATTATATCATCATCTCTAGGTCTGGTCATTGTTTTCGATATCTTCTCCTTGACAGTGAGCTTCAGGATTATAAGGCTGTATGTGTCCGGTTTCCTCTGTAATTGTAAAAAGAAAAAAAAAGGAAGAAAATAAATTTTTAAAAAGCTGTGATTTGAGTGAAGGCACACATTGTGCTTAGGACTTTATTATATTCACTGGCTCTCTAAATCATCACCATAGACATGCATATATCACACTGTTTACATAGATGAAATAACAGGCTTTTAGAGATTATGTGGTGTTGCATCACAAAAAAAGCTAGTATAGTCTCAGTACCAAACATAGTAGCCATCACGTACTACTAGGTCCTCGGGGCTGTTTGCTGAAATCTGTTGGATGTACAGTGACTTAACATAACATACATAATGTGCATTAAGAATTTGGTCAAAATGGACAAACACATTGAAATGCCACTACACCTCTAAATTCAATCTGTTGTAATTTTATGTACATAGATTTTAAGGTACTTAGTTTGTATTAGTGTTCTTAAGAAATGGAGTGCGTGCTTTTATTTTTAACTGAATCCCTTTCTCTTAAACCAAGAGCTCTACTGAATGAAGTAGATAATCCTGGAAAGCCAGGATTTCCTGATTTCCCTTTAGGCAAAGCTTCCTGCCTTCCAAGCTTGCCTAGTTGCAAGACAAGCTGCTGATGAAGAAGGCGTGCTTTTCAACCCCAGGACTGGCTACCCTAGGTCTTCCTAGTTAATGTGAATTTCTGACTGTGAATCGGGCACTAGATTTCTCTCTGGAATGACATAAGGCAAACCAAAGAATTTGAGGATATCCTGTCCATCTGTACTTTCTTTCCTCTGCTTTTGGCTGAGATTTAGAATACACAGGACAAAAGGAAGTACCCATGCATGCGTTGTGTTTTTGCTAGATAAATTCAATGCTGTATCAAAAATGAGCTATTGAATGGCTTAGGCTATTTCTACAGCTGTTGAATGAAGTACTGTTTTTAGTGGCAAAAGACAACTGTGGTTTTAAAAGCTATGATTTTGAGAGGACGGAACAAGGTCCTGAGATTTTCATGTAAAAATATTTTTTTCCCACATTGTGACTGATCTACATAAAAAAGTGACACATTTATTGAATTTAGCTTTCATGCTGAGTTTGATTTTAATTGATTAATGGTGAAATAGCAAAAGCAAGTTTTAAAAATTCTCTTTAGAAGAACAGGTTTTATTTGTTTTATAACCAATATAATGTGAGCTTGGGGTTATTTTTAGTTTTGAGCTGTTTTCTTGTTTAATCTTAAAGCTGTTTTCCCCTTTCTTAAATTGGAAAATCTCCATTATTTAAATGATGCTCAATATTATATATAGTAAACCCTCAGTAATTTTGGATTTATTGAAGGGTAAAGGTGATAAATGTCTTGTTCAAGGTTGAAAAGTCAGGACTGAAATTAAAGAAAGAACATGGACTTTGTAAAGAAATACCATAGACTGCGTATTCTTTGTCCTGTGCCTTTTCTTCCATTGGTTCACATGCTTCCTCCAAACCTGACCTGATGTCCCCCATTCCCTTTGAAGCCATCTCTGATTACTCCAGTTCTCCTTGACCCTTAGTATCAGTGCAATGTGACTTAGTAAATATTTATTTGATGCTTTGTGAATGTGCGAATATTTATAGGATTTGAATACTGGTTCCTTAATTTGATTATAAGGTCAAATTCTTTAATTGTTAAGGTCAAGGAGTGAGTCTTTTACTAATAATTTAGTGAACTCCAATATATCTGGGTCAGTTTTGGATACCTTGGAAACTGTTCAGGAAATAATTTTGGTTGGATTTAAGCTAGGTTTAAAACATCTCTTTAACCAAAATATCTATAGCCTAAAGGAAACATTGAGATAGAGAATTTCAGAGATATTCTCTCCTCAATGAAAGACACATCCAGAGAGGTGAAATTTCCTGCCTGAGGCAACACAATTAGTATTAGTTAAAGCACCTATGGTCATATAACCCTAAGGAAATACAGGGTTTGATTCTAAGAGTTGGTTTTATTTTTATTTAAAATTCTCATTTCCAGTGCTTATCTTTTGTGATGTTCTAATTGCTCCCTACTTTTGCAAGATATTTCTACTGTTGCTATAGAAGTGCCCCTGTCTAGTCACTTAGATTTTTAGAAATTGGATTTTAAATCTTAAGTTGGCATCTATTCAAACATGTTAATTAACTGCGTCCTCATGTTGGATAAACAAGCTCAATGATTTAATCCTTGGAACAACCTTATGAGGTAAGTACTCTTATTTCCATTTTAGAATTTGGAGTAAATCCAAGTACTGGAGCAGAGAGAGAGGAGTCAAGACTGTTTGAGGCAACTCCTAACAACTTTGATTTATTAATGAGTTCCAGGGAAAAGGGGAAGATGCCTGCCTGACTCAGTGTTAGTAGATTTGTGTCTGCTTGGTTTCTTGGGAGGGGAAGATTGAGAAATGCAGAGATGAGGCAGATAAGAGAGCTTCTCTTGGAATGTTTTCTTACACAAAGGTGGATGGAAATTCCCAGATCCAGCAGGCCTGCCCCTGCTTTTCAAACAACCGTCCTATTGTCTCGCCTGAGTTCTTCAGGACATCATTTGGGTTTTGTGTTGGGTATTTTACTTAGGCTAGCTCCTCCTTCATTGTCATGCAAACTGCTAACTCAATTCTTGGTAGTATTTTTTTTAAGTCAACTTAAAATAGGATCAAAGAAAAGGCATATGCTGTGTAATGAAATGCTTAAGATTAGAATTCTTAAAACAACAGCAACAAAAAATAAAATGATTTTTTTTTTAATTTAAGCCGAAAAACTTGTAAATTTTCCCTTTATTATGGCTACTCAAGGCCAGTTGATCAAGCCAGATCTTTAACATGTGTGGGTTCCAGAACCTTCTTGGAGGTAGAAATGGGAATTTTGGGGCAGTAGTGAGGAAGCAATGAAAGAAAAGAGACAGACATTGCCAGAAGCAGCATTTTTTTTTAGTACTGCTTATTTCCTTCTTCCTCATCTCTTCAGGGTAAAGACTGTCTTTATAATCCTGACTTAGTGTCTGACATAGATTCTGGCACACAACAGGGACCCAATAAACTAAAGGTTTAGGGAAATAAACGGTGTTCTTTTTTATAAGGTTGAGAAGCCCTATGCAGTGGTGCCAACGAATGTTTAGTGGGTGGGTAGGTGGGTGGGTGGATGAATGGATGGATGAATAAATTGCTTGTATGAGTGAAAATAATCTTCCAGTTACCCACACACAGAATTGTGGAGAGGTCTCTGAAATACTTCCCTTTCCTCATCTTTCGTCCCTGGCCAGTTTTCCTCTGCCTCTGTTTCCTGCTTGTTCCACTTCCCTTGTTAGGCTCCAGGCCAGGCCTTTCTAAACTCACACGGAACTGTGGCAGTGTCTTCCTACTGTCTCTGCCACCTCTGATCACTCCCTCAGGTGGCCTGGCACACCATCAGTTCATTTCTTTCCCAAGGATACCATAAAGAAAAAACACACACCTGTGTCTTCCCTTTACTTTCACGCCATTCTGTCTACCTGGAGATAGTGTCAAGTCCTACAGATTAAGGGCTCACTCTCACAAGGCTGCCCTTCCCCCCTTACTTCAGCTGCCAAAGCGCAAGTTCCAGGTTGTCACCTGTATTTCTGACTGACCAGCTGTAAATCTGGGCTCCCATGATACACACCTTGGGTTCGATAATTTGCTAGAATAACTCACAGAACCCAGGGAAACACTTATTTACTTTTACCAGTTTTATTATAAAAGCGTATGATAAAGCATGCAGGTAAACATCCAGATGGAAGAAGGACCTGGGCGAGATGTGTGGGAAGGGTCACGGCACTCCCACCATCCCCAGGCACGCCACTCTCCCAGTGCCTCCCATGGTCAGCAAAGTGGAAGCTCACCAGAAGCCGTACCTTGGGATTTTGGAGGCTTCATCATGTAGGCCCAATCTGCCATTGACTCCACTTCTACCCCCTCGCCCCTTTTTGTAGGATGAAGAGGGGCTGAAAGTTCTAAGCTTCTAATTATGGCTCGGTCTTTCTGGTGACCAGCCTCTAGTCTGCTATCTAGGAGCTATTCCAGATCCCACCAAGAGTCACCTCATTAGATCAAAAGACACTCCTATCACCTAAGAAAGTCCAAGGGATTTAGGAGCTCTGTGTCAGAACTAGGATCAAAGACCTAATATTAGAAAAAAAGACATTCCCAGTGCTCTTATCACTTAGAAAATTACAAGGGTTTTAGAAGCTTTGTGCCAGAAACTGGGAGAAGATTTTATATATATATATATATATATATATATATATATATATATATACACACACACACACACACACACACACACATTATTTCATAGACATGCTTTTATTCTGCTTATTAGGAAAATTGAAGACGTACTTATCCTGCCATAATGATGGACACGACATTATACATTTGTCCAAATCCGTAGAATGTAACACACCAAGAGTGAACCCTAATGTAAACTATGGATTTGAGGTGATTATGCTGTGTCAGTGCAGGCTCATCCATTGTAACAAGTATACCCCTCTGGTGAGGGCTATTGATAAAGGGGTAGATCATGCATGTGTGGGGGCAGGACACATATGGAAAGCTCTATTTTGCTGTGAATGTAAAACTGCTCTAAAAAATAAAAGTCCTATTTTAGAAAAACAAAACAAAAACCAAAAAAGTTATTTATCCACGGTATAAAGACCGTACGGTATAACCCCAAATTACCCAAACCTTATTTTCCTTTGCTCTGGCTGCAGTAGGTTTCTTACTGTCTCCTGAAATCTACTTCAAGGCCAGATTCTCTCCTCTGTTAATCCATCACTGATTCACTCCACAAACATTTATATGGCTGGCCCTGAGCTGACACCTGTATACTCTGGTGGATAACACAGCAGTGGTCCCTCTTCCTATGGAGCTTACGGTCCTTCTCTTCCACGCCCTTCATCTTCTCAAGTCCTAAAAAATTGTATTGATCTTCTCACTTGTTTGAGTGAGGATATTCTGAGGATTTATTTTTGTAAGGGTCACCTGTTTTTTTTGAAGAGATCTTCTGTGCCTATTAAAAATAGGTAAGTACTATACAAAAAATGTTTAAAGTCATTCTTCATCTTCTGCCATCCAGATATCATCAAAGATTATCATATATCTTTTTTAGATTTTGTTTTGTCTCTTATATGCAGTATAAATTTCTTTCCATAAAAAAACTTTTGTTTGTGGAAAGTTACTACATTGGTATTGAAACAGGTCGAATCATTGAGGATCATAGTGGAGAAAATATAATGAAAAATAAAATTTAAAAATTCCTCTGAAATACCTTTTCCACTTACACATTTAGAAAAAAACAGTCCTTTGAACTTTGATTAAATTTGGTCAGGTAGTTTCTTTGATCTCGCTCAAAATATTTATGTTATGTTATAAGTGACTTTAACAGCATATTATATTACTTTTCCTGTAATCTTTGCCTTTAGTTTGGGATGGTATTAACTCCCTCTAGGTTTTAGAAATCCAGGATTTCCCATGTTGGTAGAAAATACGATATTAAAAACATCTGTTCTAGTGTCCTGAAGTTATAAATTTGAGCCATGAATAGGCTAATAAGCAGATCCATAAAAAGATCAGAATCAAATTAATGCATGATTTTTAAAACACACTTACTGAAAAACAAAACTTCTGCTTGGCAAGCAAGTATTTGTTTTAAAACCCAGGGCTAATTGTTTACATCAAAAGTCATTCTAACACTTTCTCTGGGACAGAACTTGATGAAAGGTGGGGTTATCCTGGACAGTAGCCAAGGAATTTAGTTTCTGAGGAACCCAAAGGCCCTGATATAAAGCAGTCCCATCCTTGTGAAATGGGGTGTGTGTGTGTGTGTGTGAGTGTATGTGAGTGTGTGTGCGCGCGCGCGCGCGCGTGCGTGCGTGTGTGAGATAATATTCAGGATTCTTGTAATTAGCTCAGTTCTTGTTCTCTTACAATTCATTTTTAATTATAGTTGTAAACAAGGTGTTTTGAGAGATGGTATTTAATAAATTATATCCATGAAATATTTTAATACTGTGGAAGGATTTTAGGATATAAGAGGAAAGTACATTTTATCTGCCTATTCTATTAAATTATAGTTTTTAAATGTAGTCTCACTTTCTCTTTAGAACAGGGGTTCTTAACCTTTTCTGTGCCTGGATCCCTTTAGCAATCTGGTGAAGCCTATGGATCTCTTCTCAGAATAATTTTTTAACTTACAGGATAAAACACATAAGATTAAAAGGAAACCAATGGGCTGAAATACAGTTATTAAAATAGTTTTGAAGTGTGACACAATAATACATGTGCTTCTTTAGTAATGTATTAAATAAGAGGACCGAGTGGTGGACCTCATGACTGCCCTGATTTTGAAGTAGTAGTGAGAGTAAACAGTATTTTGAGCTGTCGGCAACAACTGTCATGCGAAACAAAAAAGACGTGATTTCTGTGGTGACAAAGTCACTGCTATCATTGATAATACTGTGATTTGTTGCCTCTGTTCCTAATGGAACGAGAATCTATGTTTCACTTAGAGGTTAGTGAAGTTGTTTGTTTTTGCTCATCCTAGGTTGCAGATCCCCTGAATTCTGCCCGTAGACATTACCACAAAGCCATTCTTTTTCCGATTCTCAGTATAGATTTGACTCAGATTCCCTGCAAGTAACCAAATGCTTCTGTTGCTGGGACTTGCCAAAGATCTAACAAGCTAACTCTTGCTAAAGAGTCTCCAAATCATGGGCTCACATCAGGCTATAACAGCCTATATGTTACTGAAGTAAGTAAAATCAAGCATTTATAAAAACAGGTGGACATACTTTATAAGTAATTTTAGAGAGGTGCTCATGGTTTGAGTTTTCTTCATTATTTAATTTTCCAAATTTACTATAATGCATCTTAGAATTTTTTTTAAAATATGCTTCAGGATACTTTAGAATGAGAAACATTACAGTTTTCCAGTCTGGTCCAGCCTACTTATTTTATGTACGAGGACACTGACACAAAGATATGCTACAGGGCGTGGCCAAAATCACATGCTTCTGGCTAGTCACCGTTGGACTAAGAGAGTAAGAATCTTCTCACTCCCAGGGGCTCCTGACCAAGCTACCTTGAGGATGGATGGCAGCAGTATGTCTTACAGCTTGACATTGATGTTTATCTTTGGTATTTAAGATAATTGGTACTTCATTTTACAAGTCAGGTTAATTTTAGGTTTGCTTCTTTTAAAATTTGAAACTTTGCTAAACAGGCTTATTGGTTAGACTTACTTTTCTTTGGATTCCATAGTTCTGTATGTGTTGCTAATATAATTGCATATTTAGGGAGGAAAGAAGAAATCTGGATAATACAAAGCATGATGTCCTCAAATTCAAAACACTGGACTTTGAACTGTACCTGTCCTAGACACTCCTTTCCTCTGCTCTCTGCCATCACCATTTCTCAGCACACAGTCCAGGAACCTGACTGGGTGTTGTTGAATTAAAAAGCCCCAGATTCCCACAGATGACTCATTTTAAGGAAAGGTTAACTACTTCTGAGTAGCTTTCTGCTTTAAGTTATTAATTACTCGTTACTTATGTAAACATGGGTGGTGAGGCCTACATAGTAGGAGCACATGGATAGAAAACTTAGACCTCTAACAAGATACAGTATTTGTTGGGTCCTCATTCTTATTTTCACTTAGGGTCCATGAGGCTGCTCTCTTGAAGAGAAGGTTTAATTAATTTTTATTAATCAACGATGCCACCTGGTGGCCACAAAGTACATTTTGTAGTGCCCATGCTTGCTGCACCAGCCTGTTTTCCTTTGATAGAAATAACCTCAGCAGCGTTTCAGGCATTTTTTATTAGTGAATTTTTGAAAAATGTTTTATTTAGTTTAGCAGAAGCAGAAAAGTCATAGAATACTATAAGTCTAATATGGCGATTTCAGTTGACCACTCTGCTCTCCTCCTCAGTTTTTTAAAAAACGAAGCTC
Source organism: Hipposideros armiger (assembly GCF_001890085.2). Taxonomy (NCBI): domain Eukaryota; kingdom Metazoa; phylum Chordata; class Mammalia; order Chiroptera; family Hipposideridae; genus Hipposideros; species Hipposideros armiger. The sequence goes on from NW_017731413.1 coordinate 4,779,644, forward strand.
TTGTAGGATACTAGGTGCTAAATGGTACACAATAAACAATTCCCGATGACCAATACAGGCGTGTCTGTCTGGTCTCTTTCCCCGGGTTTCACCTGAGTTCTAACAGTCACTGGGGCACCTGATAGTTTCACTGCTCCTCCCCTCTGACTCAGAGGGTGATCCATCATGTTCTTCTCATTCTGCAGTTAAGGCAATGAATGAGTCATTCTTAACTGAGGCATTGTCTTCCTTGGAAAAGTAAAAGTTCTCAAAAGTATGCACCACACAAGATACTCTGAAAATATGGACGGATGGATATGTTGGAAAGTTGAATTTCTAAAATTTAATTTTGAAAAATTGAATTTTAAGATTTTTTTTTAATTGGAAAGGAAAATAAACCTCACTCCATTACCTCCTTGATTAATAGCCTGATTTTGCAATGTCTTAGTGGTGGGAGCCAGTTTGTTTATTTCCACTCTGTTCCTGAAAGCTCAGGTTGGCGGGTAGCAGCTAAACTTGAATACAAGGAAAGGAAATGCAACTCAGACGCTTATCAGGTTCGGCACAGGGGTTCTGAGGTCAAGATTTCCTAATACGTACATCTTCCAGTGAGCTCTCTGGGTTTAGAGAAACGCCTCAGTTTGCATCGGTATACTTCCATATTAACGAACAAGAATTGAAGACAGAATAGGAATTTGGGATTAATCTGGTACTTAGGTAAATCTGCTTGCCTTTCCTTACTCTTCAGCTACCTAGAGGCTTTAAGGAGCATTGCTTTGATTAATGAGGTAGCCTGGACATTGAGAACATCGAAGAAGACAACTAAGTTTTTCCCCCCAACTCTGTCACTCTCACGGAAAAGTTAAATATTTGGACTCACCAAGCACGGCTCACATATGGAATACATTCTGAGTGGGGTCAGAGTGAGATTAGGTTAAGTTTTCACCTCCAGGTAAAGCTAAGTGGAATGTATAATCAGTGTATTTTGTTAATTTGTGTGGTTTTATTACCTATTGGATTGGAAGCAAACTCTCCAACTCCTGTGTTCACATTACTTTAAGCTCTAAATTGCTAGTGATGGTCTTTGACAAGACTGAAACTATGCTGTGTGCATGGAAGCCTCATGTCATCACATACAGTATCTCACTGGCTTCCTGCCAGGGCTGGATATTTATAATGTGCATGTCTAGACTCACACAGGTTCTTGGATCACGCTCTTGAAGATGTCCAGAGTTTCAGCACTTGGGTGTATGCATTTGTGTCATCTGTTAAGCTTGAAAAGCTGGCACTCACAACTAAGATGCTCTTTGTGCCTTTCAGCATGACTTCATAAATCCATGGGATGAAATGATATATTTCATAATATTGCTAAATGGAGATTGAGTCTGATAAAAAGGCATTCAGTCTCTTAATATGCCTTTCCGCATTTCATTGTCTCAACTCCCACTGGCATTAGGATTGGTTTCAGCCTTCATTACTTTTTATCTAAACTAAGACACAATCGTGTCTTAAAAAATCATTTATTTTTTTATTCTAAGCATTTCTCATCCCCTGTATGCAAAGGCACTGGCTCAGTGCTATGAGAGAGAGAAAGATGAATCAGACGTGGGTCCTGCCCACAAGGAGCTTTGAGTCAAATGAAAAAGAAAATGGTAGAAGGCATAAAGTGAGTAGCTGTCATGTAATGCGTCATTCAAAGGGAGAGACAATTTCTTTCAAATAAAAAGTTTGGTAGGAGAGGAGGAATTTGAGAGGAGCCTTGAAGAATATGAGAACTTTCATATGCAGAGACAGAGAAAGGATTCAGAAAAAAGGGAACATTAGGCACAAAGTATGGAGCCTGAGAACACATGGGAAGTGTTTAAGGAATTGTGCAGACTCAGACTTGGGTAAGAACAAAGGGCCTGTGTTAGGCGCTAGCAGGAGAGAAAATCAGAAAGTCAATAGGGACCATGTAGTGGGGGACTTTAAATTCCAGGGAACAGAATTTGTTTTAATTTGATAGGTAATAAGAAGCCATCCAACATTTCTCAACAGAGAAGAAAGTATTGCCTTGAAATCCTATGACATCCCTTGGTGTTAAAGATTTATTAACTAACCTATTTCCTCTTTTTTTTTTTCCCATGTTATAAGAACCCTATATACCACATTGCTCATTTATAGACCATGTTCACCTAGACCAGGCTTTTCCATTGTAACCCTATTGACATTTTGGGCCAGGTAATTCTTTGTTGTAGGGCTGTCATGTGCATTTGTAGATTGTTTAGCAGTATCCCTGGCCTCTACGCACTAGAGGCCAGTAGCCCCCCTCCATCCAGTTGTGACAGAAATATCTCCAGACATTTCTCCATAACCCCTAGGGGGAAATTCACCCCCATTTGATAATCATTGGTCTAGTGTATTGCGTTCCCTGTGGTGTTCTGGGCATTGTTAGACTCTTACATTGACAAATCTTAGAGTTCCTTAGGCATTCAATCTGTTAGTGCTTGGAATTTTGTACTAAATGTACATCTGATCTTGAGATTAAGGTATTTCACGTGTGTTCAAGTAAAAAGAGCTGAACTGGGCATCAAGAGACCTGGATTCTATTGTAGTTCTGGCCCTGCCACGAAGAGGTTGTATGACTTGGCTGAGACCCTGGACTCGGTAACCTGATTCCTCATATCTCAAATGACCAATCTGACCTCCAAGGCTCTTTCCAGCTCTTATTCTGTGTTCTGATTTCAAATTGATCTCAGGGCTTTATTTTTTCACATTTTTAGAAAATTGGCACAAATTGAACTACCATGTATATTAAATAACAAGAATAACTGAAGTATTGAATAAGAAAGACAAGTGGGGTTTTTTTGGTGTTTTGTTTTGTTTTTTTCCCTTACTGCTATGTTGTACTAAATACTATCATTTTTTTTCCTTTTCTAGATTATTTGAAAAACCTTTTAGAAGACTCTGGCGATTACAGAGATACTCAAGGTACTTAACTTTTGTGGTCTCGTTTATTACAGAAGTTTTTATATTATGTTTATTTGGATCTTAAAAGTAAAAATATAACAAAGCCATGTACAAAATGCTGCTCTATTCACAAGAAACCTTTTTTAAAAAATAACTCTATTTTGGGCAGATTAAAATAAAGCTAGATAAACTGGTACAATGGTGCTGGATGCCAGTGAAATTCTAGGGACAGGAGAGGCCCAGGGTCAGCAGGCCATGGGAGCCTGCCTCCAGAGAGAGATGGTCTGCGTCAGGAAGCTTCATCCTCCAGGGCTCACTCACCCCTGCCTGTGGTAAGGTCACCTGCTCTAGATGGTTATTGCTTTGAAAGAAGGGATTGACCCGGCTGATCTGCAAGGTCCTGTCAGGCTTTAAAATCATGAGTCCATGAAGTGACAAAACTAAACAAATCGGTGATAATGTCTAAAATAGCATATTATCCTAGGAATGTTTAATAATGGGCATTATTAGCCTTACTACCCTCCACCCCTCATGCCCAGTTGTACTTAAAGGGAATAGTCTTACTACAATACAAGGGACTCACTGATATTCATGGGATAATCCACTCTGTGTGTGTGTGTGTATAACAAGTCCATGTCCAGCCCATTAATTTTATGAATTTTGATTACATTCTTATGCATCCTTTACATTTTCCAATTATAAAGCTGAACACATTTTCAACCCATTTTGTAGAGATTCCTATTCATTCTCTTAGTTATTTTACTTCTTTCTCTAACATCGTCTTTTTGCAAGCATTATGCTTTTAAAGGTGCTTTTTTCAAAGGAAGAGTTTGGCATGGGGAATATGACATGCTTCTTGTCTTCGGTGAACATATAATCTAGTTGAAGAAAAGTCTTCCCGGCCGACAAAGAACAAAGCAGGTAGCTTTAAAGCAGGAATGCACTGAACAGTAAAGAACCCTTTGGAAGAGGGATGGCTTTGCTTAGAGAGAAGTGGGGTGGAGATGAGTTGAAGGGTGGGTGAAAGCAGTGGGTATTCAGACCAGAATCTGTCTCATGAAGATAAGAATTTTAGCTCTTGGCACATAGGGCCTCAGGGAGATGTCTGTGCCAGGGGCGTCTGCCTTTCAGAACAGTGAGTTATTAGATAAAGCAAATGGAAGGCCAGAGATTGAGGAGCTTGTTTAAAGGAAATTACACACGTCAGCAAAGACTGGGTGAGAATAAGCAGTGAACAGTGAGGGGCACTGGGTGGCCGGAGGCATGTCAGTAAAATGGTGAGCAGTTGTACAGGAGAAGGCCCAAAGGTGAGGGAAAATGAGAGAAATATACCTTTGGAAGGTAGGCAGAAGAGTTAAAAGAACAGAGTCATCAGGGCCTCTGAAAAGGATAGCGTGGGGGGAGCAGAATTACCAAATGGCTAGGAAAATCCAGGTGACCAAACAGCAGCAGCTTTTTCATTTCACCCATTCGTTAAAGACTAAAGCTTTTCTCCCTGCCGCCCTGGGAATTCAAGCAGGCCAGAAAGCAGAATGTTTGCCATGATGAGTATCAGGTAGAGTAAATTCTGATACATGGTTGGGGACTCTATAAGGAAATACTGCTTTCCTTTAATGATGGTGATAATAATACATTTATATTTAAAGACTGTACAAACTCCCAAGGTTGGTCCTAGAAAGAGAATTTCTTGGTAGGTTACATTAATAGTAGCTGGGCCCCAAACCCTCAACCCCTTTCCAGAAATTGACTTGTTTTTTTAATTGTCCTTTCACTGATGATTTCTGTCACTGCCACACCAGCCTCAGGAGGGCAGGTTCCCTCATGAACACTCCACCAGTTTTTCTCAGTGGGAGTGCTTCTGCCGTATCGTATGGGATCGCCTTTTCGTGTGGGTTTCTAATTAGTATTGCAGGATGTTTGGCATCCTTGGTTCTAGTGGACCCTCCCAGTCACGTGACAACCCAAAATTGTCTTTACACATGTCCAAATGTCCCTTTGGGAGCACTGCTGCCTTGGGTTGAGAACAACTGTAGCCCAAAAGGAGAAAAAGTTTAGACTGTTTATTTTTTTTTAATATAGCTAGTTATAAAGATGATAAGACTGGTGCATTCAAAAATACTTTGCTAAAGGCAAGGAGTTAATAAAAGAATAAAATACAGATGAAGCCACATAACCCAGCTTATAATATAAGGCATGTAATTTCCTAAAGTCTAGTAGGCATGTGGCATTTCTTCCCTCTTGGGATCAGACTAAAAGAAGGCAGGTCACCCCAGACCCTCTTACATAGTCGTGTCTTTTAGTTCTGGTTTCCTATCCCAAGATCCTTTCTCTCAAGGCAGTTTAGTGAAATCCTGTCCTTATGAGTATCCTTGTATATTTCAACAGGATAATCAAATCTCAGCATACAACAACCCTGACATTCATCCTATTGATACATACGGCCTATAATGTCTCATTAGAGTCTTTCTTTGGCCCATTTTTTTCCCTCAAGTTCAGTTTTTGCCTGTTTTTCTTTGGTTTTGCCCTCACTGAATCTCATCATCCTGATTTCTGCCTACACAGTTAATCGAGGTCCTCCAGTGGTTGGTTGCTGTGAAGTAGCCATCTTGTCGCCTGGAATTGCTTCATGTTGCAATTCATTGGTAATGACCAAATGCCCCTTCTGTTCCTATATATTTTAGATGCTCTTGCTGTTGTTATAGAGGTAGCCAACCACGCCAATGACACCATGAAGCAAGGAGTAAGTATCTGATCTTGGTGGCTGGTGTACTCTTGAACCTGGGAGCCCAGGCCTTCATATGCTCTGCATTCTCTTTCTATAGGATAATTTCCAGAAACTTATGCAAATTCAGTACAGTTTAAGTGGACACCATGAAATAGTGCAGCCTGGACGGGTAAGTGTTTTACAAATTTAATACAATGCATTTAAGCACAGTTTGCTATTTTTTTATTTGTTATGAAAATAGGGTATTTGTTATTGTTTCTCTTCACTGACTCAGTCTGGATCAACTAAGTTATTCTATCCATTCAAAACATTCATGACTTAAGTCACTGTGACAAGAAGTCCAGTTCAATTAGGAAACTGGCAAGGAACCCCACAGGGTATCTGATGAAATAGGATCATTTTATTGTGTAGTACTAGCTGACCTCATACAGCTTTACAGACAATTTCATTTAAAATCTGTAATGTAAGAGAGGATTATGAGGGGAGGAAGAAAATTGGTATTTTGGTGCTCCTCATAAAGCACAAAAGTGGCCTAGGGAATGAATTCAGGAAAATTACAAAATGCCATTGTCAGGATGTCGGCTATGCCTCAGGATGAAGTACACGCTGAGGCAATTACATTTCAGACCACATAGTGCCCCTGGGGCCAGTATTGGATTTATGAAACTCTGCAACCTTGTCCAATTCCTAAATGACTTACAGGGTTTTAAAAGAAACCATGGCTGAAAAAAGTCACAAGGAAGCTATGTCTGCCCAACCCCCACAAAAAAAAAAATTCTAGGGAAAAAAAGTTTAGAAGGAAATTATATGTCTATTGTAGTTGTGTTATGGTGGTAGGACTAAATGGGTGTTTGTTTGGATCAATCAGGTTTTTCTCAAAGAAGGTACTCTGATGAAGCTATCTCGGAAAGTCATGCAGCCCCGAGTATTCTTCCTGGTAAGTGGCCATGTGCTCTTCTGATGAGCCTGAGGAGGTAGGGGTCAGTGCTTGATGAAAGGAGGAGACATTTGCACATTAGCACATTCAAATAGCGGTTTTGCTGGGGTCTTTGGCTGTATTGCTTCTTTACATTTCAAGTATAGAAAACAAAGTCTTTTATGATGTGTAACCGGAAAATTACTTCCTTTTCTAATTTAGTTTATTTCATTTCTAGTTTGGAAAAATTGATTCAATTATTTATTTAGGCAAATTGTAATACTTGAGTGGGATTTAGAATTCAGAAACCATTAAATCTGTCTACAGAACTTGGAAAGAAAGCACGTATTTTAGAAATTGCTTTTTTAATAATATTCTAGTAGAACATTCTGAGTGGTGCTAGTTTCTATAAGCGGAACATAAGTATTTTATTCAGAGAGCTTTTACAAAAGAGGTAATATTTTTCCTTTATTCTTGAGTCTTATCAATAACTTTGTACCTAAAATTTGTTCCTTTACCTCATGCTATGAAGTGTTTCTACTTTCAGTTTAATGATGCCCTATTATATACAACACCAGTACAGTCTGGGATGTATAAACTGAACAACATGCTCTCACTGGCTGGAATGAAGGTCTGTGCATCTTTTAGATTTTTTTTACTTAAATATATTTAGAGAAAAAGCCCTAAGGTAGTCATCTTTCTCACATCTTTAACTTTCTCTCACTATGTATTACTGTTCCTGTGTTCATTTATTCACTCACGCCGTCAGTTGTTCACTCATACATGAATTTATTCATAAGATCTTTATTGAGAATTACTCTAAATAAAGCATGGAAATAGGTTGGTGGAAAATACAAAGATAAATAGAAGCATGATTCTTTTTGTCTCCATTCCTACACCAGTCTCCCCGGGAGCTTATCAACTAGTTGGGAAGATAGTACACTACACATAAATGCTTATAAAATAGACAGTAATAAACATTACTGTAAAGGCACAGTTAAAGTTTTTGGTTGGGAGTTCAGAAAATAAAGAACTTGCAGCTTTCGGCGGGACATGGTGGAGGGATTGATGGCACCTAGGAAAGAGGGAGACCTGAGGAAGTCTTTTTGGAGGAAGAGCCAAGAATAGGTCACATTTGGCCATGCCGAGATGTGGGGAAAGTCATTCCAAGGCAAAGGCTTGAAGGTGGGAAGGTTGGGCCTGTGTGTATGTAGGTATTTAAATTCACCTGGAACAGAGAGTAGATGCGGGAGAGTAGTGGTAGATGAAGCTGGATATGAAGGGCAGTGGTGGTGGAGGATGTCAGCAGCCATTACATTGGGCAACTTTAACTGTGTTTCAGAGATGAGATTTTTAACAGGATGAGTTTGCTCAAATTGTTTTGCTTTCTTCCAGGTTAAAAAACCCACCCAAGAAGCATATCAGAATGAACTGAAGATAGAGAGTGTGGAACGGTCCTTCATTCTCTCAGCCAGGTAAATTAAAAAAATACGTATAGATGAGCATTTGCCAGTATTATAGGGTCAGACATCTCCAGCATTTTTTTTACATTTGGGTTACATACTAGACTTATCTTTTTTCCCTTCTTTACTTTCTGGATACCATGCATTTTTCTCTTGATTCACCATGTTGGTAAAATGTGTGAGAGCTGATGCAATAGTGTGCTAGAAGCACAACGATAAAAATGTTCCTCTGAATAGAATAATAATGCTGAAAAATGCTTTGCTGATCATTTTTTTAAAGTCTTTCAAATCTTTTTACAACACTGAATGTTTTTAAAAACATCTAGTGCTTTATCGTTTACTAGGAAGTTTTCACATAACATTGAAAGGACATAAATTTATGAGGTACGTGTCATCTCATTAAAAATGAGGAACTCAAAAAAAAACATGAGGAAGACTAGAAGTTACAGAAAAATTGAGTTGTTGTCTTGAGGATACTTAGCTGGCAAAGTCAAGATACAAGTAGAAGTTTTTTTGCTGTTGAATCTGTTGTTATTTATGATAGCACATTGCCTCAAACTGGAACGTGCAGTGATTTATGTGTAAATCAAACTATATTACTGTAAATAAAATCCTAAAAAAAACCTGGAAGCTGTGTGAGTCATAAACATACATTACTGAGTTATTGGCTGAGTGGCAGAAGCGGGTGTTTGGCAGGATTTGACTGGTGAAGGGGGAGACCCCAACACCCATTGCATGGTCTCCGCTGCTGGGTCTGGGTAATGGCTCTCAGACCTAACCTTTGATGTAATAAAATTAGTAGCAAATAGTTTTGTAGCACTTACTTTGTGCCAGGCACTATGCTGAGTACCCTCTGTATATTAATTCATTAAATCTTCACAACAACCTTTTGAGGTAAGTTATCACTATTACACCCATTTTATGGTGAGAAAAGCCACCCAGCTATTAAGTTGCAGGGCCAGGATGTGGACCCAAGCACCCTGACTATAGCTGTGTCCAAACCACTAAAATCAACTAGGGTTTGGGAGCAGTTAGAGTCATAACCGGAACCATTTATGTCTCTGCATGGTGCTAAATGTCTTATATTGATTTTCTCTTTTAATTGTCATGATAAGTAGTGGAGTAGGTATTGTCTTGACCTTCCATATGAGAAAAATGGAGGCTCAGAGAGGTTTAAAACATAAGTCCAAGGTTACAAGCTAGTAAGCAGTGGAGCTGAAATTTGAACCCAGGTGTATCTGACACCAAATTTATGCTTTTAATCATAATACTGTTGCCTTTGTCCATGGATATCAAGGACTCAGACCAAAATGTGTGACTTCCCAAAATCAGAGGACCACAAGAGGAGCTAGCTCCCTGGGTCATGTCACTCTTCTGAAATGGAGCGGCCACTGCTGCCTGACTCCAGATCTCAGGATGACAGACGACAAATCCCTGTTTTCAGGGTTTGTCAAATACTTCCCAGCTCCCAGCCAGAGCCCTGACCTTTTTTTCTTTTCTTTTTTTCGAGTTTGAAGAAAAGTGCAAAGAATATCAAGTCCTTGTACATCAGGCTCCTGGAAAATACTTAAGCTTGGTTCTTAAAATCAAGAAAGTTATTTTTCAAAGATCCAAAGAGGAAATGCCTATAGGAATGTCAAGTTTTCAATGCTACTTAAGCTTCCTAACTAGAAACGTACTTTGGTAAAAACAAAATTCTGTCTCATTAAAAATTGAACAATTCAGCAAACGATGGTAAATCTTTCTTTCTTTGGTTGTCTGTCAGGTGAATATCTAGATGCCCCTGTTTTTCCAGATTGGCTTGTTAGGTTTCAGTAAGGTCGTTGGATTTTTAGGTGTGATGGGAAACCATCAGAGGGTTTTAAGCAAAGGATTGACATTGTCAACTTTATTTTTTAAAGAGCACAGTCTGCTTTGTAGAAAATAGGCCACCGGAGACTAGAGTTGAAGTTGGGAGATCAGGCATCAGGTAGGAGGCCATAGACGATTGTGTCTTGGATGAGAGAGGTAGGAAGTGGTCAGAATCAGGAATAGCTGATAGGATTCCTGATGGATGGAATGTGAGGTATGCAGGAAAAATGATAATAAAACTGGAAAGTTCTTAATAAAGGAAAAGTAAATTTCCAAGGGAGGATTAGGTGGCACAGGGGAAAGGGAACTAACACATATGGAGTGCCATCAGTGTGCCATGCTCTCTTTCTGAACTCCCTCAGCCACAGTAAGGCAGGTACTATATAACATGTAAAAAGGAGAGAAGGTCTCTTGTGATCTGGTTTTCATCTGCCTCCCAGGCCTGGTCTCCATTCACTCTCTCTGTCCCCATGCCCATGAAAGCATGGCATGTTCCATCAGCATGGATCTACTTGTGATTCTCCATGCATGCCAGTCTGCTTTACATCCTTCTGCCTTGCACAGACAGCTACCTCTGCCTGGAATTCATCCATCGTTCAATAAGTAATATGGAGCCTTTATCCCGGGCCAGGCATCGGCATACAGTGGGGGGAATTAAAAAGGCCCTCCTTGCCTGAGCTTACAGTCCATTAGGAAAAACAGACACTTAGCTAATGTTAACACAATCAATTGCTATTATGATTAAGTAGCATATAGGAAAACTACCAGGTACTACAAGGCTGTAAAACAAAGGACCTTGAACTAGATTTGGTGGAGAAAGGGCAGTCAGGGATAGCTTCCCTAAAGACCTGCTATGTCTATTGAGTTATAAAGGATAAATAGGAATTGGATAGTGGGGCAGAGAGGAAAGGAGGAGGCTCTTGCTCATCAGGAACAATGTGTACCAAGGTCCGAGATGGAGAGGGACCTGGCGTATTCATAGAACTGAAAGGCCGGTGTGGCGTGAACACACAGATGAGAGGGAAAGTGACCCAGGAGAAGCCTGGAGGGACAGGGAGCTAGATTTTGCAGAACCATCTGGTGGATTTTGGTTTTTAGCTTAAGAGCCATAGGAAACCACTGAAAGGTTTCTACAGAGGAATGATGTGATCAGACTGGCATTTAAAAAAGAATATCTGGTTGCTGTGTGGAGCATGGTTTGGGAGGGGAACTAAAGGAGATGGCTCATAGGGGATAAGAGAGAGCGGCATTGAGAGTGAGTGTCCAGCTTGTACAACGTATTGGGTAATGGTGCCATTGGTTGTGATGGGAAACACTGGGAGAGGAGCAGTTTTGGGGAAGAAATCAGGAATTTAGTGTCAGATGTGCATATTGAATGCGAGGTACCTATGGCTCATCCAAATGGAGCCATCGTGGAGGCAGTTTATGTAAGGATCTGAATGTCAGAAGGAAGCCTGGACTAGAGGCATATATTTGGGAGTCCTCAGCTTAGAGATGCTAACCAAAGCTAGGAGACTGACTGAGGGTGCACAGAGAGACTAAAGCGTTCCCTGTCAAACTCCTATAATTCTAATCCTCTCTTAGTGATCACCTCTGCAAAGCCTTCCCTACTACCTGCATAAGGTAATTTACTATTTCTGTGTTCTCTATCTGCCTTGCATTTATTAAATCATACGGTAACTAGTCGGTTCTATGTCTCACCTCAATTAGACGTAAGCCCTTGCAAGTGAGGTGTATTTTGTGTGCTCAGTTCATGACTTAGTACCTGGCCTTTAGTAGGCTCCCAGTAAATGTTACTCAAATAAATTGAATTAAAGCAGTGTGGCCTTTGGACCTCAGAGTAGCATGTACAGTTAACACAAGTAGTAAATGGTGTGACAAGGTCTAACACACCAGAAATACCTTCTTTTGGAGAGTTTTTTCCCTTGAAAATTCACCCCAATCAATAGGACAGCGGTGCTTATTGAATACAAATTTGCTTTCTGGTAACGGGCTTAGTCCATAATAGAAAAGGATACTTGGTTGAACTGTTTTTTGATCCGAGGAAGATGCTAATTTTCCTGCTAACCATGTTAAAAAAGGAGAGCTAGAATGTCTCCACTCAGTGCTGCGGGCAAATGTGTGTGGTCTGTGAGAAATGTGTTATCAAGAGCTGGTAAACATTGTTTTGGCAGAGCCCCACACAAGAGAGCGCCAGGAATGACTAAATGAAAGAACAGCATATGTGACATGATTTGCACAGTCGAATCGCATTACATGTGCTCTCAGGGCTCCAGAAAAATCAGACGGCAATTCTCAAATTAGCCATCTGCCTCTCTGCTTCCTGTTACTTCTTCCACTGAAAAGTTGGGGAGGGAGAGAAAGAGGGAGGGACGGTAATATTTTATGAATGTTTACTTGTAAGCCTGAGCATATGTTCCCGTAGTGTAGTTCTTCAGAGAACATGTACAGAGGCCAGAGATCACATGGTGGTGAAAGGTTCAACCCTTAGCCACACTTGGGTCTGATACCAACTCATCATTTAGTAGTCTGTTATCTAAAACAAACTCTCTAACATTTTGAACCCTCACTTCCCTTATCTATAAATGGTGATGGTGGATGGTGATGTTGGGGTGGGGGGTATATAAGATCCAATATATATTCCATGGAGTAGCTTTAAGGATGAGCTATGGTAACATTTGCAAAGCATTTAGCACAGTTGGTTGACATGTAGTAACTGTTAAATGTCAGCTAGTTGTGACAGTAACGGTAGAATAGTAGAAGTAAACTGAGGCAGGTTTTATTTAGTTTGGAGAGATAAGGACTGTTTCTGTTTTATTTTGTTCTTGGTAGATAATGCAAATTTGAGAAATATACTAGTTTTAAATTTTTATTTGTAAACTGGATTTATACCTTTTAATATCCATGTGAGTGCAAACTTTGAATGGCACTTAAGTCATTTAGTAAGAAGGTACATTTCTGAGAATTATTATGAGGAAGACAAGTAGTTTTTTAGTATCTCCTTGACCTGCTCTGGGTTCATCAAAATACAACAAATTATGCCTATTCATATAATTTATGATATTATTTTTCATTTTAAAAATATCATTTAAGATTTCAAAAATCACAGCCATAAACATGCTTTCAGTGTCTTATTCAGGGTGGTACATAACTTTCTTCTATTTTCTTTTTTTATATAAACTTTTATTAATAAAATATTTTGGAATAAAAGTTCAAATATACTTAAAATTAGAAACTGCATATTCAGTTACCCAGACACAAAAATTATCAAGACTATCCTGCCACAATTTTTCCCATTTTCTAAAGTATTTTAAAACAAATTGCAGATATCCCGTCATTTCACTCCTACGTACTTTATTGTGCCTCTCTAAGAAAAATACGCATTTTCTTACACAATCACATTCCAATTATTATGATGGATTTTATTTTATTATGATAGTTTTAAATTCTCCCCCTCCCCCTCCCATCTACACACACACACACACACACACACACACACACACACCAAAATATGCGCCTCTCCCTCTTTATTGTGCCTCTCTAAGAAAAATACGCATTTTCTTACACAATCACATTCCAATTATTATGATGGATTTTATTTTATTATGATAGTTTTAAATTCTCCCCCTCCCCCTCCCATCTACACACACACACACACACACACACACACACACACACACACACACACCCTAAAATGCGCCTCTCCCTCTTGGGTATGCAAAACAAAATGTGCTGATACCAGTGATAATCTGGAGTTACCACAGAGGCGTTTTGGGAGGAGGTGTGGTTGTCCAAAAGCAGAACAAGAATGCCTTTTTCTAAATAGGCTTTCCCCCTACTTGGCCCATTTCCATCTAGGTTTGAATCATAGCACCTAATGAACTGAGGGTTGGAGCAGAAAACGTGATGAGCTGAATAGGTAGAGGCACCCTAACAACTACAGGCTATCTCCCTTATTAACCACTCCTTAAACATCTGTTCATGATAGCCAAAAATATGTTTCCTTAACCCACCACCCGTTCTACAAAATGTTAGTAGTCGTTAGTAACCCAAAAATATCTAGTATTCTATTCCCTACATTGGGTTTGAAACTTGATTCCTTGGAATATTTTTAAATTCTAGGATTATATTCTCAGGAAACTCCTTGGTTGTATAAATAATCATAATTATTAATTGTGTGAATAGCCCTGAAAGCACACAAAAATACTTCCAACGTCAGGAGACTTCAAACGCCATTCAGCCTCAAGCAGTACTTTTTGGAAAGGAAAGAAAGCGTTGTATTATATTTGCTAACATGCCATGCGTTCCCTAATGCCTGCTCGAACTGTGCACATAAACCTCTGAGTTGCCGCCTGAGATCAGCTTTGTTTGAGGGAGGTAGATTCTGTTGCCATGGGTGAAGGAAAAGAAGTAAAAAAAAGGCCGAGAATAAAAGCTGACATCTGGTTGATGGAAACTTCTTTTGCCCCCAACAGTTCCGCCACTGAAAGGGATGAATGGCTAGGAGCGATTTCCAGGTCAATAGAAGAGTATGCCAAGAAAAGATTCACATTTTGTCCCAGTAGGAGTCTCGATGAGGTATTGTCTTTTCCTCCTCCTCCCCCCCCCCCAATGTATTTCACTTTTTTCCTTAAAGAAACTTTTCCCAGGGGTTTAGAAAAGCAACATGTGTTTCACAGAAGGATTGGAGGTGTGTGCACAATTTCAGAGCTAACATATTGATCCTATTAATGTCTCACTGCAGGTCTAGGATAGTATATAGCAGATTCATATTTTTCCTAGTTATCAAACCTCATTGTAGAAAGCTTAGAAAGTGCAGCATGGTTTAAGGAAACCAGTAGTCATCGCACTGCCACAGGCATCTTTTTAAGTTAATTTCACATTAGAGGATTGTTAGACTGTAGCTCATCTTAATATCCTAAGAACATGAAAAATATAACGGAACATATTCCATCTCATATCCTTAGTGACACCCTCAGCATTGTGAGCCGCCACTGTTAAAGAAAGGGCTTGATTCTGTAGCTGTCAGTGTGCATGGAGATAATCAGAAGTCTTTCTTCCACAGGCTGACTCAGAAAATAAAGAGGAAGCTAGTCCCCTTGGGTCGAAGGCTCCCATCTGGGTTCCCGATACCAGAGCCACAATGTGTATGATCTGCACAAGTGAATTTACTCTGACCTGGAGGCGACACCATTGCCGGGCCTGCGGAAAGGTTGGACAGGATAACACCCATATCCATTGTGATTGTTAATAGCTCCAGGCTGTACATAATGAGGAAGCATATTTCCCCTTGTAAACGATTGTAAGGGGGTAAAAAACAAAAAGATACTGAATCCTGGATGGTAGTTTCTCTAAATATTTAGGCATGGAACAATCGTGTTGGCAAACTTAACCCCTCCTACCTTAAAGTTACTTGAGAATGTCAATAACACAATTTTCATTAAAAAAAAACACCTCTAACAAATTCACAATTAAATAGACCTTCACATTTACAGATAATTATTTAAACTGCTTTTACCTAGATAGTAAATACAGAAGTCCTCACTTACCTTCATTGATAGGTTCTGCAACTTTAAGGGAAATTGCATATAATGAAACCAGTTTTACCATAGGCTAATTGATATAAGCCAGAATAAGTTCCTGTGGTATCTCATTGACGTTATAATGAAATGACGTTATTCGGGGACCTGCTATATTTAATAGGAGGAACTTTCAGTGTTCAAGTTATCACTAGTGATGTTTCTAAGTCTTCATGACCTCATTAGTAAGATGAGCATAGTAACAATGACATCAGAGAGTCACTGTAAGGATTAGATGAGGTCTTATTCAGAGAGCATTTAGTACAGGGCCAGACCCTTGGTAGAGGCGTAGCAGAGGTGGTTGTCGTTATAGCAGTGATGATGACAGTGACAATGCTAATGATGATAATACAGCTAACCCAGGACTTACTGCATGCCAGGCACTGTTCAAACATTTTGCACACATTAATTCTTTAGTATATTGTTTTATGTAGTAAGCACTCAGTAATAATCGGTGGCCTCTACATCTTCAGGTGTGGTATGGAACTCATAGAGTTGTTATTGAGATTCAATGACCGTAAAAACGTTTTAAAAAGTAAACAGCACTATAAACTGTAACATACCTGATGGTTTGGATACAAAGGTTATTCTAAATTAAATACTTCCAATGTGTTTTCAGATTGTATGCCAAGCTTGTTCATCAAATAAGTATGGCTTAGATTACCTGAAAAATCAACCAGCAAGAGTATGTGAACATTGTTTCCAAGAACTACAGAAATTAGGTAATATATAAGTAAAGATTTAACCAAAAATTCCTTTATTCCCCAGATGCTTTCAAACAACCTTCTGAAAGAATCATCTTAGACACATTAGCAATATGATTGGTTATACTTATCTCAAAACATTGAGTATTTTGCTTTCTTAACTTAGTTAAGCTCTCCTAACTCATATTTTAAGGTATTCCCAAGAGTGGTTGGATTGAAATTTATTTTTACTCTGAAAACACTTTTGCTAAGAATACTACTTTTAGAAATGTAATTACAGGATGAAATGTTTCAAACAATTACAAGGAAACTTTAACTTTTAAGTAATTTTGAAGTTTCTAGTTTTACAACTGTGTGCTCATCACAAATCATTTTATCTATTTATAAAGTTAATTCTCTATATTGGGTGGCACTTTGTTAGCCTAATTCTACTCACATGGACTGATTTAGTGAGGTTTTATTGTATATATAAACGTGCAGCTTTTCACCAAATACAAAATGATAGCTCAGTCTGCCTACTCATAATCTGCAGATACCCATCTTTGCAGTTAAGAGTACTGCAGCTAGCAGTACTGCTCAGGTCTCTATTTTGAGAACAGGTCTCTCTAGTCAGATTCCTGAAACCTATAGGATCTGAATTTTAAAAAGATTATCCTTCATTCCCATGAAGATCAGCTTTCCATTAGCAAATGAGAATATCTACATGAATAAAACTAGATGATATGCTATATCAGAATCGTATATTTAGTTTGTTATTGTCTGTGTACATTTTCCAAGAAGACAAAGCCGTCTTATCATTTGCCAGCCTTTATGTTCCTTCATTTGCCCTCTGGGTATATAATATAGGCTGCAAACATTCAAAGTTTATTTTTGAATCCCCCTCCTGCATCATCAACACCCATTTGGTCAGTAAATCTTGTCAAATTTATCTTTGAAAACCTGTCTTTCTCTTGATTTCTTCATCTCAGCCCTAATAAGGCTTTATTATCTTTCATGTAGACTACAGTAGTAATTTCCTAACAGGTTTTCCTGCTGCAAATCCTTCCTCCTTCCTACTGCCAGATTTATTTATTTGCTCGTGTCACTCCCCAGCTTCAAAGGCCTTTGGTTTCCCACTGCCTGAACACCAGTGCAGGTCCCTTAGAACCGGCCTTTTTTCCCAGCATTATTCTTCTCCAAATAGATGATCTAATTTCATACCTCTGCTTTTGCTTACACTGACCTCTCTTCATGGAGTGCTCTTCCTCCTCTTTTTTGTTTGGCAAACTCTTACTTATACTTTAATGGCCAACTCAAACATCTCATTCTCTTCCAAGCTTTTCCTGAACCTCTGCAGTCAAAGTTAATTGCTTCCTCATCTTGACTTATAGCTCCTTTTCTAGCACTTTGTTCACTGTAGTATTATTTGGTCATGTATCTAGATATTAAACGATGTTATTAGATTTTTTTTTAAGTCAGGAGGGAAGTTTTTTAAATCTGTTTTTCTAAGATGGTAATACAGTAACATGTTTCAGAAGTCTAAAGGCACAAAAACCCTTTCACATGGCTTAGTGTTGAGAAAGTAGACAGTCATGGACAGTGGAAAGTCTTCCTCCCACTCAGCGTCTGCCCATCTGTCTTCTTTTCCCAGGGGCCTCAGTGTCATCAGTTTCTTCAGTATCCTTCCATGGATATTTTATGCAGTAATGTTTATTGACTGAATTAAATTGACTTGCAGAATGGTTACCATTGTACCTGATTTCTTTTAGATCACCAGCACTCTCCTAAGATCGGATCTCCTGGAAATCACAAATCTCCTTCAAGTGCCTTATCCTCCGTCTTACATAGTATCCCATCAGGGAGGAAACAGAAAAAAATTCCAGCTGCTCTCAAAGAAGTAAGTGTTTCCATTAAACTTGCAACCTGATAGAGGCTGAATCATTCATATGCATATAGTACAGTTTTTCTTTCCTAAAGGAAGATGTCATTTCCCACTACTATTAAGACCCGAATTTTAATATGGGTGGTGGGTGTGGCTACTGCTTCATTATCTTGCTTGGACTCCCATATGACCTGAGTCATTTAGAAAATGGCTGTTGAAAGGTTTAGAGAACATTTAATAGCAATGTTCTCTAGAAAGTAAAGATAACTTGGGCACGCCTCAATTTTAAAAATTACTTTGAGGAGACCAAGTCTATAGAATATTTATTGATCAGCACGGTAGTTATTTGTAGGCATTGGTTGGTTCTATGCAGCTGATACCACTAATAGTAGGTTGTCTTTCCTTTAAACTGAAAAGAACATTTTAAAAAGTGATGATAAGCCTACATAGTTAGACCTGCCAAGCACATAATCCACAGACATCACTGATATCCTATTCCAGTTCCTCCAATTCAAGTGTTCATTCAGCCACTGTCAGAGCTCAGACAGCACCGCCTTTCTGGCCACTCCCATTTTGATTAGTTATTCATTAGTTCTACCTGTGCTAGTTTTAGGGCCAGCAGAGGAGAGTTTTAAATTTTGTTCTCTTGCTTGGTTACTGTGGAAGTGTTCTACCATGGAGTGTGGAAGCAAACAACTCTAAAAACTTGACCAAGATCATGTTTCTTATGTAAAGTTGAGAATATTCTATCACGGCAGTTGATAAATTGAAGTGATTTATAGCCAAGCTCGTGAAATAGTTAAGTTTCAGACAAAACTGGTTAAGCCAGTTTAGTACGTCTGAACTCGCTCTTCCATCACTCAGTTCCTGAATCTAATTTGATTGACATTTAGAACTTCAAGGTTTTTCATTAGCTGAGTTCTCTGTAATTTTTCTCCTCTCCATGCTGATGTCACAGTTTGTAAATATAATCCTTACATTTGCTCCTCTCTTCAGTCTAAATTCCACAGCACTGGTTACAGAACTCTGTCCAGCCTACACTATACCCAGCCTAACTCCAGCCCCATTTCGTACATTTTTCCACCCACCCACACAAACAGGCCTTCACTTTCAAACCTCTGCTTCATGACTGCAGCCATTTCTTCCTCTACTCCACTGGTTTCCAAAGAGTCCTCCAGAACAGCAGCAGCACCATCACGTGGGAACTTATTAGAAATTTGAATTCGTAGGCCCCACCCAGTGTGTACAGAATCAGAAACTTGAACAAGCCTTCTCGGTGATTCACATGTACACTAAAGCTTGAAAACCACTGCTTAGCAGTCAGACTGGGGAAATTAACTTATTCAGTTAAGTGCTATAAAAGTCAAAGGATTCTCCTTGGGAAGCTGAGTTTTTTTGTCTTTTTTTTTTTAATTGAGCTGAACTTCACATAGCATATAATTAACCAATTTAAAGTATACAATTCACTGGTGTTTAGTGTATTCACAATGTTGTGCAACTGCCATATTGTTCTAGTTTCAAAACTTTTTCACCACCCCATAAAAACACCCTGTACCCATTAAGCAATCAGTCTCCCTCCACCCCGTTCTCCACCCCATGGGAACCACTAATCTGCTTTCTGTCTCTTTATTTTCCTATTCTGGATATATCATATAAAAGGAATCATACAATATGTGATCTTTTGGGTCTGGCTGCTTTTACTTAGCACCGTGTTTTCAAGGTTCATTCAAGTTACAGCATGTATTAGGATTTTGTTTCCTTTTATGTCTGAATATTACCCCATGATATGTATATACCACAATTTATCCATTCATCTGTTGATGGACATTTGGGTTGTTTCCACCTTTTGGCTGTTATGAATAATGATGCTGTAAACATTTATGTACCAATTTTCATGTAGACATATGTTTTCATTTGTCCTGGCTATATACCTAGGAGTGGAATTGCTTGGTCATGTGGTAATTCTCTTTAACTTGTTGAGGAATTGGGACATTGTGTTCTTATTCTAACAGTGTTCAATACATTTTTAGAAGTTCCTCTTTCTTAGAATTACATTCAGAGCCTCAAACCCTCAGTAATGACAAGCCATGTCTCTTGAGTTGGATTTGATTTATTTTTTAAATCAGGTCATTGGAAGGAAAGTTTTGTGAGTAAGGTGATTTTATTTTTAAAAAGATTATAGAGGACTATGCCTGACTGTTCAATATTGTGATTGATCTTGTATGGCTAATAAACTGTAATTCTCAAATATTCTAAAAGAATAATGTACTAAATTTTTAAATAATTTTTTATTAGTTTCAGGTGTACAAAACAACATAATAGAAATTTACACCCTTCACAAAGTGATAAACCTCCTTCCCCAAGCTACTTCCCCTCTGACATCATATATAGCTGTTTTAATACCACTGACTACATTTCCTATGCTGTGCTTTACATCCCATGACTATATCTATATATCTATCTACCTGTCTAATTATAGTTGACATTCAGTATTATTCTGCTTCAGCTTCAGGTGCAAAATATTTTGAGCAATGAGAGTAACATTTAATCTAAGTATTTAGTAGTATCCCGATATAACTACATTTTAAGCAAAAATCTCATTTGAACATAAACATTCTAATTTTTAAAAAATCACTTGGTAATCTTATACAAGGATGTTATTTCTTTGTACAAATTTACTTGCACTTAATAAATATTTCTAATTTAACATTACATATGAAATTTTCCATGAAACAATAATATATATCCTTTTTATTAAGTTTATATGAAATTAATACAATTACTATGATTAAGGATATACTTTTAAAATTCATAGAGCCCACATGTATTCGTTTTCTAGTGCGATGTAACAAATTACCACAAACTTAGTGGCTTAAAACAATATACATTTATTATCTCAGGAGTCCAGGCATAGCTTAGCTGGGATCTCTGCAAGGCCACAGTGGCCGTGTTGAGCTCTCACCTGGAGACTGACTAGG
Source organism: Hipposideros armiger (assembly GCF_001890085.2). Taxonomy (NCBI): domain Eukaryota; kingdom Metazoa; phylum Chordata; class Mammalia; order Chiroptera; family Hipposideridae; genus Hipposideros; species Hipposideros armiger. The sequence continues at coordinate 4,800,649 of NW_017731413.1, forward strand.
GAAGGGTCTACATCCATCCTCATCCAGGCTGTTGGCAAAATTCATTTCTTGCAGTTGTAAGACTGAGGGCCCGGGCCTTATAATTGGCTTTTACCTGGAGATTGTCCTCAGCTCCTAGAGTCTGCCCTCAGCTCCTTGTCATACAGACCTCCCAAGATGGCTGCTTACTTCTTCAAAGCCAGCATGGGAGAAAGCCTAGAGCTATCAACTAGCAAGATGGAGTCTTATATAATGTAACAATCATGGAAGAAGTCCTAGGTTCTGCCCACACACAAGGGGAGGAGATTGTGCAACAGTGTGACTATCAGGTAGGAGTCATGGAGCCACTTAAGAGTCTGTTCTCCATACCACATAATAAGGCAATTTGCTCTATTGTTACCATGTTAAAAAACAAACAAAGTTTCAACTGCTGGGTTATAATCACTAAAAGTTTACTATCTTTGTACCTAGAGATTAAAACATTTTCAGCCTTTTATGAAGTAAAACAAGCTCATTTTCTTTCAGACCAAAATTTGGGCAGCAGAACTTGATCCTAAAATTACCATTAATAGTTGAATTTTCTATTTACTTTTCTGTTGGTACAGTTTTTAGAAGTCCAAAAAGTTATTTCAGTGACAGTTAAAGTTTTAAGTCATTTTCGCTGACACCTCAGAATAAGAAGAGCAATAAATAACATACACAGTCCTCAAAATGCAGCTTTACAAAAAAACATCTTTGACCTTTGGGGTTATTTTTCTTCTGGTAACCCAGAAAACAAAGGCCCACAAAGAAACATACGTGCAAATCAGTTTCAAAAAATTCTAGAACTGCTTCTAAAAGTAAGGGTTTTTATGCTCATGGTAATGGCAATTTACCTGTACTAGGAATTGTACAGTAGCAGATTTTGAAAATAAACAATTTTATTCTGAATCATTATTATGGTTATTGCTTTCAGAATGAAAGATCAAAAGCAATTTTGTTATTTTAAATTTTGTTTTTGTCTGAAAATCATTAAACACTATGCATGGGGTTTGCTTATCTAGGTATCAGCAAACACAGAAGATTCTTCTATGAGTGGCTATTTGTACAGATCAAAGGGCAATAAAAAACCTTGGAAACACTTGTGGTTTGTCATAAAAAACAAAGTACTATATACATATGCTGCAAGTGAGGTAAGATCTCAAATCTAAAGATGAGTAATTTGGGGGTCTTGTTTTATAATGCCAACTGGAAACTATGACAGTATTTGTTTAATCTATTGGTTTTTTTGTATGTTTTTTGTTTTGTTTTGCTTTTGGAGAAAGATGTTGTGGTTACTTTTAATGTGAACAGTGTCTTTGTTTTTTCTAGATCTCTTACTCAAAAATAATAGGAATTTTCCATAGTATTAAAATGCAAGTTTTTTGTGTGTCATGTGATTACTACCTACCTTACTAAAGGCAGAGGGTCTTATCCTTTCTGCCAGGCTCTCTTGGATGACACCTGCTTGCCTATCCCCAGTTTGTATTGATCAGGCATCAGCACAGATAAGCTAGACTTCCTTTGGGTTATAAACAGTTTCTGGCTGTTTGCTCCCAAACTAACCCTTCTATCTGCTCACCCTGTGTTCCAAGATCTCTCTAAGGTCCAAGCGTTTCCTTGTGGGACTGGGGTAAATCACCTGACTTTCTGAGCTCTATTTTCTGCATCCATAAAATGAAAGTAGTATAATTACCTACCTCCTGTGGTTGTAGGGAAATATAATGTGAAATTCAATGGATATGAACACATTGAAAATTGTCTAGCATACTATCTGGCTCCTGGGGTAAGTGGGGAGGGGGGCAGCTCAATAAATATCGTTGAATAAATAAAAAATGAATAAGTTGCTAGAATTATTGTTTTATGTATGTGTATATGAAATTAGAGTTATAGAGATGAAGAGTTTGCAAACCTGAACTTTGTATCAGTTTTAGAACCCATCGCCCTTTGTGTCTCTCTAAATTAGGACGTGGCAGCTTTGGAAAGTCAGCCTTTACTAGGATTCACTGTCACTCAAGTCAAAGATGAGAACTCAGAGTCTAGAGTATTTCAATTACTGCACAAAAACATGGTATTTTATGTATTCAAAGCAGATGATTCCCACTCGGCTCAGAAGTAAGTAATTTAGACGTATTTTTCTTTCATACGTGAAAGTTTGAGGTGTTCTTTAAAATGACTGATTTTAAGATAACCTGCTTTCATCCACAGGGACAACTAAAAATTTAAATCAGAGATCCAAGTTATTAAGATATTATTCAAACTTTTCAGGATTGTTTCTAAAGACAGGCAAGAGTATCTGGAGTATTTTCAGGAGGCAGAGGGGGAAAGAAAATAGGTAATTTTGTCCAAAATATTTTGTGTACACATGACCTCGGAGGCAGCAGCGTGATGCTGCTCTGCTGAAAGGAAGGGAAGCTGAGGTATTTGACCTCTCCTTCGGTGAGGGTAAGAATCTTCTCTTGAAACATTCCAGGATTTGGCAATCCAATGATTCCATTATGCCGGGGAGCAGCAGGGAGTTTGAACAGCTGCTTGCTAACTTGCTTCTTTGGGAAAAAGGTCAAAAACATTAAGAAGCTCCCATGCTGTTCCCAATGACTGAGCTAAAAGAAATGGATATCATTTTAGGTGGTAAAGACTGAATCCATCTCTTCAAAATTCCAACAAGAATATTTATTTAGATGTCATGAGGTTGCTTAACAGAGGGAAACATATCTCTGAAATGGAGGTCCTTTCTGAACAAAACAGTTCAGTTCACCTCTCATTTGATTTTTATTTTGGCCTCACAAAATACACATTTTTTATTTGCACTAAGAGGTGCTCATATTTTGTGAATAGGCTTTAAAAGTGCATGCAGATAAAAAAAGAATGTTTTGAGTAGCAAGGTTTTTCATTTCTTAAGTTAGAATTACCAGAATTACGTATGTTCCTGAAGATTAATCTGGTACAATGTTACAAATACTCTTTTTTTTCCTAGTCTGTATTAGGATATCCAGCCCTGTATAGCTGTTACTCCAAATAATTTCTTTTGGGTACTGAAAAATATTTTAAAATTATGTCACTTACCTGTTTTTTTCTGTAAAAATTAGATAAAATAGTAATTACCCTAATATTCTGTTAGATATGTTTCTCATCATTTTAATCTGCAGTCATCACAAAACTGATAAAAATTATTGCTTTTCAATATACATCTTTTGCTTATATCTTTAAATTGACATGATAGAAATCATTGCAAGACAAGATTGAATATAGTTAGGTGAAGGGAATCACCTCACTTGTAACTTATAATTTAGAATTTGTACAGGCTAAATTATGTTTCTTTCTGAGGTTATTAATATCATATGGGTTGCTTTTTTGCACATTACAGAATATTCAGATATGTTAATTTCAGTGGAAAATTTTGGCTTTTAAAAGCCTTTTAATGGTATAATTTATATGCCATTTGCGTTTAAAATTTAAATTTTTGAAAATTTTATCCTTCAAATTTGAGCTAAATCTGTTATAGGTTGCTTTTACTGATTAAATTAAGTGATTTCCTATGTACCTAGTAAGTTCAGAAGTAATTCCACTACTAGGAAAGTACAAAGAGACTACCTCCAAGTATCTTCTGAATAATTAGAGTTGTGTGTATTGTCAGATAAAACTTTGAGACTAAAGGATTTTGGAAAGACTTCTGTGAAACTGAGACACTTTTATATTGCATGCAAGTTTTTGACCACCTGGAAATAGACTAGATGATAGATTCCATTTCATTGAAAATTTTAGATTTAGCTCTAAACTGGATCCCCAAGGGATCTGTGGATAGAGAAGGAGACAGGGACAGAGCTAGTGTTCCTAAAAATAGAAAGAGGGTTGAAATAAAGGCCTTTATAGATATACCCATTTCCAAAACCAATTGAATGGAATCATCAGGGCTTCATAGAGCTTTTACGTGAAATGGCCATTTCCTCATACCATGCAAAAATAAGCAATGCACTTTTCAGGCCAAATTACCGAACAAAGGATAGTTCCATATCTAAAAAATTCTAGTTTGCTATAGGAGAGATTTAAATATACTGTTAGGGTAATTGGATTCACAGGCACAGCTATTATCTATATTGTCTTAACATATATTGGGTAATTGCCTTTTATAAATCTAACAAATTTTTCTTATTAATAGGTGGATAGAAGCATTTCAGGAAGGCACAATATTGTAGCAGTATTGGTTTCATCTCTTCTGTGATTCCAAAAGGGTTGAATTTCATCATAATGGAGTAAATGCAGTACAAAAAAATGTATATAAATGAACACTGCCAAGATAAATCCAAACCATCAAATATGAGAAATTATAATTTTTTAAAATGTTTGTTTTTTCATGTATGTTATTTATTAAAATTTTGATGTTTACTTAATGGTCAGAGTTACTTCTGAAATTCACACTGAATTCTACAGTAACTTTTCTTTAGAAACCAGAGAAGTTATCTTAACACTGTACACTATATTCTGTTTGTGACACAATCCACACTATTTTCTCAATGTTTTTTACAGTATTACATTGTAATAACATTCTCACTAGTGGTGAGTCTTTGCAAATAAAAAACACACATCAAAGAGCAAGTTTCCATGCAGTGTTTAGTTTAGAAATTATAATTAAACTGCCGATGACAAAAATGCATGTCTTTGAATCAATAAACTATGATGATCTTTTTGTATCTTTTGATGGAAAAACACGTGGCCAACTTCTACCTCAGTAACTGTGAAATGAAATTCCATTAAATTATCTAAAGTATTTCTACTGTGATGTACCTCTTTTGGCATGAGATAATGTTACATCATCCAGGAATCAGAGCAAAGGGATAGAATCTGAATTTTTACTTAACTGAACTATGAGTGGGAAAGAGATTTTCATTTGGAGAGGAACACAAATAATCAACTCTACAGCCTATACATTAAGTCTAATCTTTTCTTAAAAGCTACCAGTTCAACACAAATACAAGTGTATTATTTTTTTAAAAAGCAAAATATGGCAAGCATTATATTAGATAACGTCCCTTGCTATTGTTAAGTGTTCTGAGCCCAAGCCATTGGTGGTATTTATATCTAAAAAGAATGTTACATTTCCTATAATATTGTGTTTTAAAAAATGAACTGGAATTACCATATCAAAAAAGCACAAATGCTAAGCCAGTATTAATTGAAGTTGTATTTTTTTTGAAGATTTTTTAATACCACTCTGTGTTATTTCTTTCCTAGTAATTTTTAAAATAAAAAAAGGCCTTTATTTCCTTAACCAATTGTCAGTGTACCTCATTAGGAAAGACTTATATTCATAATTCTGGTGCACTTATTGTTTATCATAGAAACTACTTTGTAAATAAAATTATTGATTCCCAGAAGAAAAATGAAACTAACACTATTTTCCAGATGTCTGTAATATACATTTATTGACTAAGCTTAAGCTACATATAAATTCTCTTAAGAGGTAAGGTGATCCATAGAATATTTCATTCAAGAGCACAAGAATATTCCTTTCTTTTACATAAAGGACTTCCTAATTCACTGTGATATTTGTGATTGCCAAGAGAATTAGAGTGCCTTTTTGAAGACTTTTGCATGTTGTTTGTTACAGCACCAGAGTCCCTATTAAATCTAGAGTTGGCCGCTGTGGTCTTTTCTGGCTATTGCTTCTTATGGAATCATTGTAAACCCTGTTGCAACCTCACACACAAATTCACATGCTATCTCCCAAGTCTTTCTGCTACTATAGGTAAACTAGTACTTCTTTGCAGCTTAATCAAGGTGGCGTAAATTAGGCTTCCATGTTAAAATCCCTGCAGTTTTCAGTGTATGCTTTTTGGAGACCAAGGTTATACCTTATAAAGTATTTCCTTCTGCTTCATTGGGGCTAGCATTTTGCAAAACATTAAGCTATTTGGAGTTCTCCCTCCTCTTGAGTTCTTAACCCCACTACAAGATTTCACTTAAACCTCACAATCTTAAAAAACATCAGCCAGGCTATTCTACCTTCCAACAGCTGGCTGAGTCTAGAACCAGTTATAAATCTAAATAGAAGCAACACTGCACAGACTTCTAGTAATTCTAATTACATGTGAAACTCATGTATGAAACTCATGGGGCTTAGCCCCATGGAGGGTGTTTTATAAAAAGCCTTTTGAGGGAGCTATCAGATTACCTCCCCCCATACTCTCCATAAAGATGTTTTAAATGTGGAATTGTATTACATTCCCTTTCCCCTTATCAATCCTCATAACTTACTAAAGCTGATCAATTATTTATTTAACCTGGCTCATTCAATGTTAACTGAGAAACCTAATTATATACATTTTATTGTAAAGCTACTTTGAAAAATATCTTGATAGCTAACATTTTAAAGAAAAAAAAAGGTATTTATTGGGTGCATTCTGTAAATGAGGAAATATAAATAGTACCTAGGTCCCAGGAATAATGTATGTATGACACTGATACACGTGCTTCCATCAAACCCTTTCAGTATCTCCTTTTATTCATAAGGAGGAGAAAGAGCAGTTATAAAACTAAGCCAAAAAGGATGCTGGGAGTAACCCAGACAAGAGGCCAGGCTAAACCAGGGGAAAGCTGGCGTTCTGACTGTGTTAGCCTCCCAGTGTTCCTCCTTTATCTGTGGCAGCTGTCAGTGTAGAGTACCCACCAGAGCCCTAGGAAAGTGAGAAAGCTTATCTATGGCATCACCCCACATTTCTGAACCTCTCCAACCTCTTACCCTGTGCCTTAATATGTTCAGTATCCTATTGTTCTTAGCCCAAGATACTTATTTCTTCGTCAAACCAAAAGTTTGAGTATGTAATGGCATTTCTTAAAATGAGATCATCAGAGCAAACTTTGTTTAATATAAAGCTATAATGAAACAGCTACGTGAAGAAAAAATGAAAAGCTTTGTTAGGCAAATGTGTTTTTATATTTGATTGGTAGAATATATCCAGAAATAGGGAAAGCCTGCTATTTAGTAACTTAATTAAAATGTAAATAGCATATATCGATATCTTGGGGCATGCTTTCGTTGTACTCAGTTTTTGATGTTTGAAGTCTTTTGGAGTCAATGGCATTTCCAGAGAGATAAATCCTATTTCTCTTACTATACTGTACACTCCTTGAAGGCAGGTACTATGTCTAATATATCGGTTTCTCATAAAACACCTACCCTGTGTTTTAAGAGAAAATATTTGTTGAATATTGTTGGAATGTGTTTCTTCTACACGTGAAGACAGGATTCTTGTCATCTACAACAGAAACACAGCCCCCAAAATGCCCTCACTATTCCTCAGGTCTTAGACCTACTCTTTCCATCATCCTGTAAGGCCCTATTTGCAACTAAGAAGGACATCTACACAAGTCCTTAATTTAAGCATTTTAAACTTTACATTAGTAAAACCAGCTAACTTTCTTTTCATTCAAATCTGCTTCTTTTCTTCTGAACTGGAAAAACACCCTTCTAGGCTCCAGAATCTGCCTCCAGGTCTCAGCAGGACCCTCTGCAATTGCTCTTGTATCCTTTCCATCTTCGCTGCCCTTCTATTATTGCGTCAACCCTGGCTCAAGTCCTTGCTACCTCTTCCCAATGACTGGAATAACGTTTCTTCTCATTCCAGTTCCTTCTTTGCATGGTCCCATTTTAAACACTGCCAGAGCCATCTTTTAAAGCATAGCTCTAGTTTCATCCGGGCTCTTTGTAACCTTCATGGGCTCCCCAGTGGCTTGGCATGGAACACTTTTCCCTCAGGTATCATACACTCCAGCTAACCCCAACCCAGCCTTGCTCGGTTCACACTTTTTTCTCACACTCCTCCACTGCCATTTCTGCCTATTTATTCAAGACTTCTCTGTGAAGCTGATCCTAGTCCTTTTTGTACCCTATTCCTTCAGACTAGATCTAGTCTTTCCTTCCTCTATGCCCTATAACTTTTACCTCCTAAACAAACTTTCTTATGGTGCTAATTACATTCTATCCTTGAGAACAACAACTGTATCTTGTTCATTTGAGATTCCCCTCAGCATCTGGCAGAATGTCTTGCATGCACTGGATATTCAATATTTGTGTGGTGAATTAAATTAATTGTGTTTTGGTTTTTTTTCAGTGCATCCAATGCACAAATATCATTCTGGAGCCTCTGCCACTTTTAATGTTATTTTATAAAGGAAAATCTTATCTATAACTTTTCCCCCTTTAAAAGTGATACCTAATTTCTAGGTTTTTTTTAAAGATAAAGGTGGTAGTAAATTTTCAAAAAGGCTCAATATATCAAATTCCCCTTTTTTGAGGGGAGGAGGGAGGGATGAAGAGGGGCAGCCTTTTATGAGTTGATCATACCATGTTAAGAACCAATCTTGAAATGCTATTGTTTTTTTATTTCTAGAAAACACTTTTTACTTAAAGTGATGTTTTTATCTTATTGTCCATATAGAGATATAGATCCTTTATAAATAAAATGTTAGCATTGTAAATAATGTTAATATGTATTATATTTATACAAAATAAATTCCTATCTACTTTTGGTGTGATGATGTCTTTTAAACCATAATTTTTTAAAGTGTCTTAAGTGTCACATTTAAAGATGAACCACACTGGCCTATTTTCCTGAAGCGTAATTAGGGGATACTCTTCTTCACCCACAAATGATGTTCCCAAGATGGCTTCTACTTCCAAATTTTAGTAAGTCAACATATGGTGCCTTACAGGAATTAATTGGATGACAAGGGGTAACCACAAGCATCACTATAAGCATCCATATTATGCACTGAGAATAGAGAAAAGGTCTCAGATTGCCTTTTTTCTATTGGACCTACAATATATGTTCTTAGCTTTCACCTTTGGGACCATCTTAAAGATTTAGGGGTTTGGAAGGAGGAGGGGCTGCCTTAAAACCACCAAAGATAACAAATGATGCTAAAAGGAAGAGGGGGACTTTTAGAGAATGCGGCATGAAGCATATTTACACTTGTCAGGGATTGTTGCATGCCCTTCTGTGTCTAGTTGCCTCGTTCCAGAGGGAAATGACAGACGCAATGTTCTTCCCAGTGCACCTTTGCTTTTCCTCACTTGGGTTTCTGGCCTGAATACATGACTGCTTTTCTAGTGCTGATCAATACTAAGGAAATTTCCAGGACCCCTCTTAAAAGTCCAAACCACGCAGTGCTTTGCACACAGGGAAGCTCTTCCTGCCACACCTCGATGCCACAGGCAGTCACTATCGGAACGGGATGTCCCTTCAGTGCCTCTTCACTTCATAAATCTTTAGTGACCATCAGGCACTGTCCTAGAGCTCGGAAATACACCGCTGAACAAAAACACCTCCCTTCCCAAAGCTTGCTTTGTAAGGGACTATATTCTTGCTCCATTTAGCCATTATACCTATTTACTTACAAGAATTGATAACCACAACTGCTTTCCTATACAGAATTCTACCCCAGCTTGTTTTACTGAAAGCAATTTTAAATTTTAAATAAAAACTCAAGACTTGTTAGTCCTCTAATAAACCTAACAGTCTAAGGTAAGAGCCTATAATAGAGCCCAGTTTTCCAAAGTTAGAAACCGAACTGTCCAAAACGGATGAGGTTATTATTACTTAAATCTGAAACGTCCCAAAACTTGAACGACCATCTTCGGCAAATAGGCTGCTAAGCGCACGTGACTTCTAAAGGGCCCTTACCGTGACGTGCAGCAACGGCGGGGCAGTCTCCCTCCTCGCCGGTAGGGGACAGTCAACTAGGAAACGCTCGGTTCTCTCATCCCTCCATCCAGGGAACGTCACGGCCTCCTCTCGCCGCTTCTCCACACCACTCTTGCGCAGGCGCGGCCGAGAGGGCGCACCGCAGAGCCGAGAGAGAGAG
>NW_017731413.1:4811824-4814017 GCF_001890085.2 Hipposideros armiger
GAAGGGTTGTACAAGAAACACAAAGGCATCAGACATTCCCCAGATAACTACTGTTTGTGTGCCTACACACAGAGCGTAATTCCTACCCTCGGAGAATAGAAAAGACAAAGGAAACAGCATAGGATACAGAATTAGTCGTATAAATACAATGATTTACCTTTTTGCATGATGGGACCCTTTGCAACCCTAAAATCTTTTATGAAAGCCATGGACCAGCCTTCTAGAGAAATGCACCTTTACATAAAATTGAGCATACAGTATTAGAATTTAACTGAAGTCTGTTTGTGAATCCTAGTTAACAGCCTTAGTATACACAAATAAATGCTGGACCTACCTAGATAGATTGGATTTATAAAAAACCTTTGGGCCGGCCGAGTGGCTCAGTTGGTTAAGAGCTCGCACAAGAGCTCTGAGCAGCAGGGTTGCCGGTTTGATTCCCGGCCGGAGCTGAGCTGCCAACAGGTGGCAGGATCGCTCAGCTAAAAAAAAGAAGGAAAAAAAAAAAAACCATTTGAACTGAGTTTTAAAAGTCGGGTGCAGTTTAAATGAGGGAGGAGGAGCTTGGAATGATATTTTAAGGAATAAAGAGCAGTCCAGTTTGACCTAAAGAGAGACAGACCCATCTTGGGAGTGATAGGAGATAAAATGAGAAGATGAGGAAGGCAAGATTATAAAGGAACTCTTCTTTGTGTCCGCAGTGCCAGGCATGTTATAGGGGCTTAATGTTGAAAAAAAAATACCAGGAGAAGGGCTGAAACTTTATTCTTTGACCATGAAAGAGACACCGATGGTTCTGAAACAGGAGAAAAAGGATGTAGATCAGTTCTGTGAGCATCCTGAGATACTGCTACTTGTCAGAGTTGCTGACAAAAAGATGGTTTTTGCCTTCTTGTGACTTCAAATATGTGCAAAGATGGTTCTTGCTTTTTAGGGACCTTTTATATACACAAAGTTGTGTATCTCAAATATACATTCAGAAATTCAATTCTGGCAGTAGCTGAAACTTACCCCAAAAGTTCTTAACTTGAAGGCCTTGGACTGGCCACAGGAGGTTTTATGAACCCCTTGAAATTCAGCATTTACCATCATTTGTAAATGAATGTGAACTCCTGTTTTCTGGTTAGGGAAACCTTAACTTCCATCAGATTTTCAGAGATGTTTGACCCACCCCACCAGAAAAAAAAGAATTATTGTTTTGTTGGGGGTTTTTTGTTTGTTTGTTTGTTTGTTTGTTTGTTTGTTGTTAGCTGAGCCGTCCTGCCATCTGTTGGCAGCTCAACGGCAGCTCAGCTCGGGGCAGGAATCGAACTGCTGTTGCTCAGAGCTCAAATCCTTGAAGAATTATTGTTTTATATGATATTTTCAAATTACACTGCACAGAAAAAGATATATTTTGCATCACGAATCAGCGCGTGCATGCACACATACACACACACACACACACACACACAGATTTAAGTTGAAATCAAGTCTTCATGAGACTGTTCTCCATACCTGATAGACTATTTTCTATTTTTTTTGAAACCTGACTTAATATTTAGTTTCCCTATCCATAAGTGGCTCAGAACACAAAGTTTGCAAAATATTGCTTTAGATGACAGCCTATATTCAGTTGATGGGAGTGGGCCCAGTAGGGAAAGAATGGGAGGAGAGCTGATGTTGGGAAAAGAAAATGAACTATATCTGATGTAGTCAAAGAGCACAGACTTAAAATTTTCAATCTGAATGGAAGAAGGATGGCACCATTGACATTGTACTTTTTTCTGTGTGAAGGTATATAGACATGAAATTGAAGTAAATGTTGGGGGGGGGGAGGCCACAGACACAGAACTGTGTGTCTTCTGTGTCATAAAGGCAATATCTTCATGCTTTTTGCTTTGTCCCTCAGGCTGGTAAAAATACTTGTCCTTCAGTGCGAATCTCAGATATCTCTTCTATAAGGTTTTCTCTGATTCTCCCTCTCCGGTGTGGTGGTTCTTCTGAGCTCCTGTTGTTTATTTATTGAGCACTTTGTTCATTCGGGTAACTTTCAGGGGCTACTACCTCTTACCTATAAGAGATTGTTAGCCATTGGTGTACATATTTTCACTTACATTAAATTTTTACAACAACTTTTTGAAGTAGGTTTTATTGAATCCACTTCCTTTTTGAAGAAGCTGAGCCTCGGGTTAAGTAATTGACATGTAGTCATTT
>NW_017731413.1:4815277-4818148 GCF_001890085.2 Hipposideros armiger
TGGAGGGCAGTGCCACTGGCCCTCATATGTGGGATCCGAACCGGGGCCCTCTGGTGTCCCAAGCCAGCTCTTAACCAATGCGCCACTCAGCCGGCCCAGGCTTACGTGAATCTTAGAGGAAGAGTTTTTGGTGTGAAATAAGCACCCCTCCAGAGGACTACAACATTAGCAGTATCCTTGAGATTTGTATATATCATTATATCATAGCTACTACATACGTGTGATAGTTTCATGCTCATTTGCCTATTTTTAAAATTCCTGTCTTTGTTAAGAATGATTCCTTTTAAACTTAATTTTATTTAGAAAGCATTTAAAACTTTATATCTCTTTTTCCTGTCACTGAATTCTCCATGAGCCTCCTCATTTTTTTTTTTAGTTTTCCTTTAAAGCTGGGAATAAACTCTCGACTGGTAACCCAAAACTTAACTTGATTCTTTTCAAAATTGTCAGTAGCCTTCCCCATTGAGAAGATTATGTCTATCAGTAAATCAGGGTAATTGGTAAGCCCTAATGTCTTTTGTTTCATGAGAAAGTGTAAGAGCCTCCAGTCCTTAAGACTCCAGGCCTCAAGTTTTTAATATTGAGTATTGCAAGGCTGCCTTGCCCTCACTCCTTATGCCTATTTTTACCAAATTAAAATATATATATATATTTTTTGTCATGTTAATGGTATGCTTGAAAAAAATTCATCAAACTTAAATTTTGTTTTGTGAATGCTCTAGTTTTCACAACATAGAATTTACAACATAGCTGTAAAACTGAATTTGTCATTTACTAAAGAACTCACAAAGCAAGAAATTAGAAGGACCTTGATTTGGAAGTAGCCAAAAGTAGACCTCTAGATATAGTATCTTATAAGAATAAGGTTTTTCTTCCTCTTCCTCCCCCTCCTCCTCCCCCTCTTCCTTCCCCTCTTCCTTCCTCTCCTCCTCCCCCTCCTTCTGACAGCAGAAAATTGGACTCAATACTGAATTACATTTTTTGAGTAGCTTAAGTAGTGTTCAGTGGACTTCTGGTTGAAAAGTTCTATGTATCAGTAGTAGAAACAAATTGGAGTAGTTGCCTGGCCCATGATGATTGTATTGTTAGGCATGTCTGTGCTGGTCCACATCTTTTGGTAAATAGGCCTTCCAAAAAAAAAACAAAAAACAAAAAACTGCCAATCATATTAACTTTTCTTTCTGTCTTCCTGCCCCACCTACAATGATTAATCCAAAAGATGAGCACACAACCTAAGCTAGGCCAGTCAGAATCCACTGTGAAGATTTTAAAGTTGGAAATCAAGAAGACTACCTTTCCTTTCCTGGTGCTTTACTACACAGTTGAAGATAAGTCACATGGATAAGCTGAGAGTAGAGATAGATTCCTGACAGCATCAGAAGCCCTAGCTTCAGTTTTCCCCAAGGTCAGCTCTGCTGTAGTCCTAGCAGTGTATATTCATTCCCCTGTCCCCCTGCTCCTCTTCTTTTTTTGCTTACACTAGCAGCAGTTGTGCTTTTATCACAACCAAAGTGACTACTACACTTTCTTAAATACCTGCTTTCATGCCAGATATTTTGTTCTCACCAATATTCCTTTCCTGCTTGCTGATATTTTTATCAAAGTGAATAATACTAGTTCTGAATTTAGTATTATTTCTGAATTTTAGTTAAACCTAATAAGTTTCTATAGGATTTGTAATTAATGGAGATAGTCTCCCTCATTTGTATAAATGGTGATAGGTTTTTGAAATGAACAAATTGTTTAATGTATTTTAACTATTTCATGGATCTATTTACATACAAATATGTATTATATTCCTGGATAGTTTGATGAGAGGTGATAATGAAAGGAGGATTATAGATTTGACTTTATATCACTGTGTCTGTGCTTTCCTAGACTTGAATCTTAAAATATGAGGTCTGACGGTTACCGTGTTTCCCCATGTATAAGACGCACCTTAATTTTGGGGCCTGAAATTTGAAAAAAAAAAGTATTCCATAAAGTTATTGAACTCAAATTTTATTCATCATAAAATTCATACAACTCCTCATCACTGTCAAAACTCTCAGCCATTAGCCTGTCCTCATCTGTGTCTGATGACGAATCACTGTCTTCATATATTGCCTCTCATGGCCTTCTGCTGTGGCGTTTTCAGTAGGGTTTCTTCTTCCCGTAACCAGTCTCGGATTGTTTTCTCAGTTGGAGGAGGACCAAACTTACGTTCAGCAGCATGATTTCCATTCACTTTTGCAAACTGGATCACTTTTAACTTGAATTCAGCACTGTACGGAAATCTTTTCTGAGCCATTTCTGGGCAGAATGTGGCAAAACATAACCTACCGTAATATACCGGTAACAAATGTGAAACAAATGAGCGCAAAGACAGTAAGCACAAAAAAACGGGAAATGCAAGGGAAAAAATCTACAACAATGAGCGCAAAAACACGCGTGAAAAAAGTGGGAAATGCAAGTAAAAAATCTACAACCACTGTATAAGACGCACCCAGTTTTTAGACCCCAAATTTTTTGAAAAAGGGTGAGTCTTATACATGGGGAAATACGGTAAGTTCCCAAACTTGTTGCAACGATGTTGCTAACCTTTTTGATATCAGAGGGATTATTCACTATGAATTTGTACCAACTGGACAAACAGTTAACCAAGTTGACTATTTGGAAGTGCTGAAAAGGCTGTGTGAAAAAGTTAGACAGCCTGAACTTTTGGCCAACAATTCATGGCTCTTGCATCACAACAGTGCACCAGCTCACACGGCACTGTCTGTGAGGGAGTTTTTAGCTGGTAAACAAATAACTGTATTGGAACATCCTCCCTGCTCATCTGATCTGACACCCAATGACTTCTTTCTTTTTTTTTTTTTTTTTTAAGATTTT
>NW_017731413.1:4824098-4829431 GCF_001890085.2 Hipposideros armiger
CCCCTAGAATGGCTACTACCCTGTTCAACTCAGCCAGTATCTCTGCCCATATATGATACCCAGATATTGCCAGTATCTGTGCAATAACATCCTTGTCTCCCTTAATTCTACCCTTGAACATTCACAGCCTAGTCTTCACCCTAAATCCAGAATGTTCCTTGTTGAAAAAGACCCTGGCATCCTTCTGCTCTGTAAACCCTCCAGTGTATCTCCATTTCACACAGTAGGAAATCCAGACTTTGTGTGGCCTTGGGAGCCTCACTCAGATACCATCCTCTACCCTGTCTTTCACTTTGTGTCACTCACATAGCTCTCTTGCAGTGCCTCTTGCCTTATCTGTGTAGAACACACTTCTCCTGCCTCATGACCTTTTATGTTCTGTTTCCTCTTTGTGGGATGCACTTCCCCTAGCTAGTCCTAAGCCTTGGTCTGTTGCTTCACTCAGGTCTGTGCAAAAATGTTATCTCCTGATCGCTCTCATTTCATCGGTGACTCACCTTACCCTGCTTTATTTTTCTTTATAACACTCAGTACACCTGACAATATTTTTTGCTTATTTGGTTTTTATCTGCCTTTTCTCACTGAAATAAAGGCCTTATGAAAACAAATATTTTGTTTTGTTTATTCTATCCAAGAATATACAGTGCTTCACAAATAGAATATACTGTGTATATGTTTATCTAAATGGAAGGTGGGAGGGAAGGGGAAGAAGGAATCAAAATAGTGAGGTCTAAATGGTCTCACTGTTGTACCTTTATTTGCACATGTGTTTATTTCTGTAAGATAAGATTTAATGGAAGTAGAATTGCCAGTTGAAAAGATGTTTGTATGTGTATTATATCAATTATATATGTGATGGTATGCTTTTCTAGCTTTGTCTGAAGGGATGGCAAAATAGTGTTCTTCGAGGAAAAAAAATTGAGTTAAATTGATTAAAATTTACATGATTGTGTTAGATTGTTACAGAGCAGCAAACTGGCCAGAAAATCCAGATCGTGACAGCGCTTGATCACAATACACAAGGCAAGCAGTTCATTCTGACAAATCACGATGGCTCCACTCCAAGCAAAGTCATCCTGGCCAGGCAAGATTCCACTCCAGGGAAAGTTTTCCTCACAACTCCAGATGCAGCAGGTGTCAACCAGTTATTTTTTACAACTCCTGATCTGTCTGCACAACACCTCCAGGTAAGTAACTAGCGTCTTTTCGTCTTACACTTGAAAAAAATTAAAAAGCATGTCATAAAATGCATCTCCTGAGGTTGATCATGAGAAAACATCAGAGTCACCCAAATGTAGATTCACATTCTACACAATCAGTGGCCAGGTCTCTTCATAAATGTCAAGGTCATGAAAGACAAAGACAGACTGAGGATTTCTTCAGACTAAAGGAGACTAAAGAGACATAACAACTAAATGCAGTGGGTGGCTGGATTGGATCCTGGACCAGAAAATACTTGTTTTCTTTTGCTATAAAGGTCATTAATGGGATAATTGGAAAAATGTAATAAGGTCTGCAGATTAGATAATAATATTATACCAATGTTAATTTCCTGATTTTGATTTTGTGATCTTTGTATTGTGCTTGTTTATGTAAAAGAATTCCTTGTTTTTTAGGAAATAAACACTAAGTATTTAGGAGTAAAAAAAAGAAAGAAAAGCATGNGCTGTAACAGATAACTTAAAATTTTGGAATGAGGACATGGGTAGAGGCTGGGAGAGTTTTGAGATGCATGCTAGAAAAAGCCTGGATTGCCCTGAAGAAATTGTTGGTAAAAATAAGGATGTCAAAGGCAATTTCGGGAAGGGTTCAGAAAGAAAGCTGTGGAAAAGCTGCTGTCTTAGAGAGATACATGTACCATCATCATAAACAATGTCGGTAGACATGTGAACATCAAAGGTGCCTCTGATGAGGTCTCAAATGGAAATGAGGAACATGCTATTGGAAACTGGAGGAGAGGAGAACCTTCTTATAAAGTAGCAAAGAACTTGACTAGTCATGTTGTATTCTAGTGTTTCCTGTAAAGCTTGTAAGTACTGAACTTGGATATTTATCTGAGGAGATTTCTAAGCAAAGTGTTGAGGATACAGCCTGATTTCTCCTTGATGCTTACAGTAAAATGTTGAGAGGAGAGCAATAAATTGAAGGAAGGAATTGTTAAGAAATATAGACTCAGAACTTGACGATTTGGAAAATACTCAGGCTGTCCATAATTGCAAAAAAAGGCGAAAGCATGTTCTGGAGAGACTGCCCAGGGAGTGACCCAACAGCTATTTGCTGAAGAGATGACGGGCATGTGATTTAGGGATCCAATCAGCCCTCTCAGCAGAAGCCAGGAATAGAGCTGGGTTATCCAGGAGAGACCTGCAGAGGACTCTGCTTGCCTGATGGCTTGTAACACTGCGCACTGCGTGGGAGACAACACGATTTTTGAGAATTTTATACCAGCCAAAATGCCGCCAGCCTGAACTGAAGGGGACACAGATGAGATGAAATGAAGGAAGGCTCTCATACTTCCAGGACTCTACTGGATGGGCCAAGACAGCTATTCAGTTTCGAACATGTGTTATCTTTCAAGAAAAGGGAAGTACGACTCTGAAGATGGGCCAGAAGTTGGCAGGGCTGTCACTGCCACCAGGAGCCCAGAGCACACAGGCCCAGGAGCAGCCCTCTCTCCTCGGTTCCAGAGAGACTGAGGCCACTGTTTCTCAACTTAGTGAGTGATAGTTGAATAATCAAGCTAAATATTGAATATTGCTTTTATCATAACTAACTGAAGCATTGCAATTTTAATAAAAGTAATAGAAGGGAAAACAATTCAGATAATTTGGTAACTAATGTAATTATAATTATAGAATATTATTGAATTTATGACAATCTATACAGTCGGAAGTAAATTTTGTACTGACTACCTCACGTAGAGTAAAAGCAAAGTCACAGTCAACTCATTAATCTTACAGGCATGCAAATCCATTTGGAGACAGCTTCACATTAAATTCAAATTAACCTTACTATATAAGAAATTGCCACTAATGAAGAACAGACATAAAATTCTAGAGAAATCTATCCTTCCAAATGAATGTAATTATTTTGTCAGTTTTTATAATATATTGATAAAAGTGTGTTAAATGGCTACAGTGATGTGTTTGTTTAGAGATTAGGATTGCCCTTGTTTAAATTATTGAACTACTCCTGATCTGTATCAGAGGTCTCCTGTTTAAGCTTCAGTATCTTTGAAAAGTAAAATTGGTTGAGTAGTTTTTTTAAGTTAGCATTTTCAAAATATATAAAAGCAGAGAGAATAATTGTTTGAACTCCTGTATAAACTTCATCAATCTTCAGTAATTGTCAGTGCTTGGCCAATTTTGTTTTATTTATTCCCTCTCACTCCCGCCCACCTAACTGGATTACCTGGAAGAAAATCCCAACTGTCATATAATTTCATTTCTAAATTCTTCAATAAATATGTTTTTGTGGGTATAATTATGAAAAGGCATCTTTTTATTTTTGGCAGGACATTTTTGCAATTAGATCATGGCAACCATAGAAGAAATTGCACATCAAATTATTGAACAACAGATGGGAGAGGTATGTCTAGTTTACAGTTCATTCATTGATTCACCAAACTTAATTACACCAAATGTATATGCTAGGTTCTGGAGTATAGAAATAATAGATACCCTCTACTTTAAGGTAGCTTTAATCAAGTGACAGATAGCAGGATAATGAGACTATCACAATAGAATATGGTGATATGATAGATAATTGTATATGGGAGCACAGAGGAAAAACAGCTAATGAAGAGTTGTGGAGGAGTGTGGAGACCTGGTCAGGGAATATCTTTGGAGCGTACAGAATCTGAGGCTACTCTTGATGGACCAGTGGGAGGAGACCGATATCTGTAGACAGATCTTCGTTTTTTAAAGTTATGTCCTATTCCTTAGTAGGAGGTACTGTAATCCAGAGGTTTTCAAAGTATCATCTAGGGGCTCTTTGAGAGAATCANTTTTTTTTTTTTTTTTTTAAGATTTTATTGGAGAGTTGAGGGAGGGGAACAGATAAGTTGTTGTCCTTTGGTTCTTCAGTCTAGTTGTGGAAGATGTTGCTTTACTGACCCATGTTGATATTATCATTGTGCTCTTCCTGGGTGAGGCAGTCACTCGCTGGCCTTTGGATGGCCACTCACAGTGGCTCACGGCAGCTCACAAAAGCTCATGCCTGCTGCCGACCAGCCCCACTGCAGCCTACACCGTCTCTGGTGACTCATGGCAGCCCAGCTCCAGGTCAGGCTGTTGTTCACCATCTTAGCTGTAAAGGGCAGTGTCACTGGCCCTCATATGTGGGATCCGAACCAGAGCTGGCGTCCCAAGCCAACTCCTAACCAACGTGCCACTTGGTCGGCCCCCAATGACTTCTTTCTTTACCCAAAGATAAAGGAAATATTGAAAGGAAGACATTTTTATGACATTCAGGACATCAAGGGTCATACGACAACAGCTCTTATTGCCATTGCAGAGATTTCCAAAATTGCTTTGATGGGTGGACTAGGCACTGGTGTTGGTGCATACATAGCTTCCCAAGGGGAGTACTTTGAAGGTGACTGTAGCGATATTCAACTGTGAGGTATGTAGCACTTTTTCTAGGGTGAGTTCACGAACTTAATTGTCTGACTTTGTAAGTTAATGAACTGGCTTGACGGACACCTAACAGGCTTTACAAGTAGGATGTGATAAATAGTTTATGGTTACAGTGGAAAATATGTTTGGTTGTTGCGGGATCCAAAGGGGAAAGGTTGTTCTTAGTCTGTCTTTTTTGGTCAAATATGTTTTCCAGATTCATCTCATGCCAGTTTTGCTCACCACAAATTGAGATATATGACCACTGAAGTAAATACTCTAGAAACTTGATTTTAGGATTTCTGGAAAAGATTCCTTTAAACTGTTTTTGTTACTTTTAATTAATTTTTTGTGGTGATACTTGTAATTAAATTTTTAAAGGAACAAGCACTCATTCAGTGAAAAATAAGTGGATGTCCCATTTCTGTTCCCAAACTTCCAGTTCTCCTGGAAGGTAGTCACTGTAACCATTTTCCTAGGTGTTCTTCCAGGTGGTTTTCCTTCTTTCTAGGTAGCATTTTAAAGCTTTCTTTACATAGATCTTGCACATTTATTATTAGATTTATGCTTAAATATTTACAGAATTGTCACCACCCAAAATTCATTTGCTGAAGTCCTGGCCCCCAGTACATCAGAATGTGACTGTATTTGCAGGTGAAGCTTTAAAGAGGTAATTAAATTAAAATGAAGTCATTAGGGTGGGCCCTAATCCAATAT
>NW_017731413.1:4836867-4837968 GCF_001890085.2 Hipposideros armiger
GGCCGGCCCTGTTTTTTAAGTTTTTATTAAAGACTTTTACGGTGATATAAAAAGAAGTGATGCCACTATAAAATAATAAAGGACAGCTATTTTAAGAACTGTTTAAAGTTTTTAAAATCAGAATTACTCCTGAAGGCATTCATACCTCTAAGAGAAGAGAAAGAATCAAAGCAGTGGATTACTTTGTGGGTTGTTTTAAAGCAGGGGGAGGTGTTTACTAAATGCTATATCACATTTTTTGGATTTAATTTGTTTACTTTTCAAAAGATTGAACGAAAACAATGAAAAGGTTGAAGGACAAACCTAAAAGAAGAAACTAGTATTTTTTTCCCAGCATTATATTAGCCGTACATAGTGATGAGCCCTTTATATAATCGAAAGAGGCCTAGCAATTTACCCTAGGCCACCCCACCTAAGCCCACTTATTCTCCAGAGTCAGTGGTCTCAACCACTTAAACCTAACCCAAACCTGAGACAACCAATTAATGAAAAGTTTACACCTTTGTATGTCAATTTCCATAATTATAAGTAAATGCATCAACAAAATTTTTTTCTTTATAATTCCTTTTCTATTTGAAAATTCAGACTTATATTTTATACTGGTATGGTATATTTAAATCATGTCATTCCACGTGGGAAGGTTCTAAGCCATTCGAATACAAATGTCATGACAGGACTGATGACTGCTGCAGTAATTTGATGTGTTCCATATGCAAAATAAGGGCTTAATGAGACGCATTAAAAATACTCATGTATTTGTGTTTAACATTAAAATGTCTTTATTTTAATGAAATTGTGGAACAAATTAAAAAGGTATTCTGTCTTTGCTTCTTATAACATTGAAATTTTTACCTATATATGTTAAGAAAATTACAAGTAGCTTAATTGTTATATGCATAATAATAGTTCAAGGTTTTAGAATAACATCAAAAAGTAAGACTGATTTAATGGTTTTTTAATTTTTTATCTCAGAGTATTGAGTAATAACAAATTATTATTTCTTTAGCTCTTAACAGATAATTCTTCCCCAGACCAAGGACCAAATAAAATGTTTGATCTTTGTGTAGTATGTGGAGACAAAGCATCAGGTAACGTTAAAAA
>NW_017731413.1:4840883-4842640 GCF_001890085.2 Hipposideros armiger
TCCAAGTCAAGCAGTTGTTTCAATCTAGTTGTGGAGGACGCAACTCATTGCCCCATGTGGGGATCGAACCGGCAACCTTGATGTTATGAGCACTGCGCTCTAACCAACTGAGCTAACCGGCCGTCCCCAAGAGCGAGTTCTATAGAGCATTAGAAGCAGCAGCTGACAAAACAGGGCATGATTGTCTGCGAAGTTAGGGATTTCCTTGTAAGGCTGGCAGGTTCTGTTCTCCTAGGGTAAGGTAAGCTAGCTAAATATGTCTTGGAGGATTGTGGTTGGTGTGTGTTAGGTTTCCTTGATAGGTGCTTCCTGTAAATACAGGCTGACTTAGGTTTAGTTTTGTGACATGGATGGGGCTACTGTGGTAGCCACCATTTTGTGAACCCCAATGCTATAGGAATCAACTTTATCAGTAGAAATGTTTATTATTCCACTAGGACAATTATAGCTTCAACGTGAAAGTGACAAGCATTTAAAAGTCTTCCAGGTTTGACTACTCAGTGGTTCAGTTTCCTTCCTCATCTGTAAACTAGGGATAATGAGAGTGTCTACCTCACAGGTTGGGTGTTAGCATGTTGCTACTAAGTGAGATTTGGCCTGTTGCCATGTATTTTAGAATTAAAAGATTTCACTTAGCCTTGCCTATGTGTTTCAAGGTTGGATTGGTTGTTACAATTTCGTTGACATATTAACTCCCTTAAGAAAGAAAGAACTAAGTTTTGTTGAGAAACTACTATTTGTCCAGACACTGTGCATTTCTGTATATCTTTGTATTAAGTTGTAATAACAACTATGTGTGGGTAAGTTTCTGAAAAATGGTCCCCAAACCATCAAGTCACAGGATAAGGTCTTTCCACATGCCTAAGAGTTCTCAGTGGCAAAAGTTTAAAAAAAAAAAAAAAAAATCTAGCTACCGTATTTCCCCATGTATAAGACACACCCTGTTTTGAAAATTTTGGAGTCTGAAAACTGGGTGCATCTTATACAGTGGTTGTATGAGCGCAAAAACAAGCGCGAGAAAAGCGGGAAATGCAAGTAAAAAAAATCTACAACCGCTGTATAAGACGCATCCAGTTTTTAGATCCCAAATTTTTTGAAAAAGTGTGTCTTATACATGGGGAAATACGGTACATAAACGTGTTATAAAATGGAAGAAAATAATGTGTTTAAGTTTTGGCTGAAAATTAAAACACCTAAAAATGTTCTTTTACTCATATATAAGAAGGCTAGAGCAATGGCGAGGAGTGTGGGCTTTTCCTGCCAGACTTGACTTCCCATCCTGCTTCCCCTGTTTATTGGGAAGTGACAATGGGTAATTCTTGTCAGTAATAAAGGGATGATGATTGCTATTTCACGGGGTTGTTGTGAGGATTAAATAAAATACATATATAAGTAATAATCATCTAAGAACTCAGTAACTGGTGGGTTACTCAGTAAGTGATTCTGGAGCACTCATTATTTTGGGAGAGCACAAAAATTGTTTCACTCTCCCTGTTCACCAAAATTAATTTCACACAAACTGAAGACCTGACATAAATCAGACCTCAAGGAAACATATATATTCTCTTAGGAGTGAGAACACTAAAAGCAAAAATCATGAAGAATAAAAAATACCACTAAGGGGTTTTCATTAGGTTAGGATGGAATAATATGAGCATTTAAAATAAGAATGACTGGGGCCGGACAAGTGGTGTGTTGGTTAGGAGTTGGCTTGGGATGTCAGCTCTGAGCAGCAGGGCCCCGGTTCGGATCCCACA
>NW_017731413.1:4842730-4846385 GCF_001890085.2 Hipposideros armiger
CCATTAAGGTTACTTTACAAAACTAAAAAAACTCATATTGTTGAATATATTTTATCAGAGAACATGGTTGTTTCATTCTCTGTTTAATAACTCCTAAAAAATTTTTTCAGGTCATAAACTCAGAAATCTCAATTTCATCTCATATATTGTTGTTTAAAGGGAAGAAATGGGCTTATTTCATTCCTGTTCTAAAATGTGACTTTTGTTTCCTGAACATTTTGTCTCTAGGGCGTCATTATGGAGCAGTAACTTGTGAAGGCTGCAAAGGATTTTTTAAAAGAAGTATCCGAAAAAATTTAGTTTACTCATGTCGAGGATCAAAGGACTGTATTATCAATAAACATCATCGAAATCGCTGTCAATACTGCAGGTTACAGAGATGTATTGCCTTTGGAATGAAACAAGACTGTATGTATTAGCTTTAAAGGAGAAAATACTTTTAAGGATTCAGGCACACTCTAGAAGTATGTTAAAATTAACACATTAAAATGTCAAATATATATGCTTTTTAATTTACAGTTTTCTAGCTATAAATATAGAAATATGTACATATGTATTTTTTATTCACTCAACAAATATTTATTGAGTGCCTATATGCAGCTTGTGTTGTATTTGTAGTTTGAACATGGTAAAAATAAAATAAGCACAACTAACTAAATAACAGTTTAGTTTTCAATTAAACTACTTAAGTGATTAATAAAATAGTGACAATAGCTAATATTGATTGAGCTCTCACTATGCCTAGCTCTGTGTATAGCATATGATTAACTATAGCATATGATTAACTTTCTTATTCTCACAGCAAAATTCTATGCAATAGATACCACTGTTACCCATTTTAAATTTGAGTAAACAGATTTAGTAACTTGTCCAAGGTCACACAACTAATAAGTGGCAAAACTTGCATTTGAATCTTGGCAGTATTTTTCCTCAGAAAATGTACATTTAACAACTAGACTATCTCCTAAGTATCATAAAATAAAATTTCAATAAAATAAGTAAAATATATTGCCTATATTTTATAAATGAAGACTAAGCAGTTGAATTACTCCTCAAAAATCCCCCTGCCCTTAACTTAAAAAAAAGTATGTAACTTTGGTCTTTTTGTGGCTCTTTATTAGTATTGTTTTCAAATGATTAAATATTATTTCATTTTTTTTATAACTCATATAGATAGATAAGGGACTCCCATAATAACTTCAGCTTTTCTTTCTTGACTGTGAGATTTTAAAAAATCAGAGTATCTCTACATTTCTACCACAACTGAGGCAGGGAGAGAAAAGAGAATGAGAGATGCAAAATAGCCAGTTTTATTATTTACTGTTACAGTTTACTCAAGCAACTCTGTTGAACTTACAAATAATTTCTATTGATGGTTATCTTTGGAGTTCTGTTATGGTAACCATGTCTCCCATTAGCACCACTGCGGACCTAGAGCTTACATTTGTAATTGCCTATAAATTCTGCATTGTGATGTAATAGTCTAATGCATTTTTTGTAGCTGTTCAGTGTGAAAGAAAACCCATTGAAGTATCACGAGAAAAATCTTCCAATTGTGCTGCTTCAACAGAAAAAATCTATATTCGAAAAGACCTTCGAAGCCCATTAGCTGCAACTCCAACTTTTGTAACAGATAATGAAACTGGAAGGTATAGTAAAAACCACAAACAAAACATCTATTAAGTAGCTGGTCATTTGGGTTTTTTTCCCTAATGAAGCTAAGGCTAAAATTTGTTCTTATTTGTTACAGGTCAGCAGGACTGATAGATTCAGGAATGTTTGTGAATATTCATCAGTCTGGAATAAAAACTGAGTCAACTGTGCTGATGACACCAGATAAGGTGTGTTTACTGCAATTAATTTAAAGCTTAAATATTTTTAAACTTTTAAAATAGTTTCCTTTTCTTTATCTTTTCCATCAATTTGGTCAGTTGATTTGGTCCTTAAATATCCCTTATTACAAATTCTTTTTTTTTTTAACATAAATTAACTGGAAGTATTGAATGACAAAACTAAAACAATTTAGTAACGAGTTTGATGTCCTTTATTCAAGGGGAAAGAGTCCATGGATTGGGGGAATACAGTGCCTCACAAGCAGTAGAGCGCTTTCCCTGAGGGATTTTGGGCAAGAGCAAGTTTTATTTATTTTTTTNAAGGCTGAAGAATAGTTCTAGGTCAGGCTTCAAAAATAACTACTGGAGCAGACTTCAGAACTTGCTGCTAAGAGACCAGCTGCTTCTGCACAATCAGGAAACTGCCAGGTCAGAAGCATCTTCGGAAACTGCCTTTCCCAGGACCAAGCTTCCTCTGCCTCAGACAAGCAGCTGCCCAGCCCAAAAGCTGGTGTGAATGCTGCCAGCTTCTGTTACATCTTCATTGATGTAGCAAGAAGTCTACTCCATGGTCTGCTTTAACACTGGAACCTAGTGTAGATTACCTTTACATCGTGTTAGTGGTGATTTTTGCTAGCTATACATTACTCCTCAAGAGGCAGTTAAGGCTTTTGCACACTGCACGCCTGTGGTTACATAGATATTTTTACTGCTGGTTGTTATAATTGAAGACAACTGCAATGAACCCTAAAGTTTGGTTTGCCTTCAGAGATAATTTGGGGGTATGCCCACTTAAAATTGGATTCCATATTTAGTGATGAAAAACTGATCAAAGAAAATTCCTTTTAGGACTGAAAAACTCCTAATTCATAAAATACAAAATTTTGCTTATACTTATATCCTGATAGATTCTGTTATTATTCCAAATTACATCATTTTTATTTTTAGAAGCATTTTTATCTATTTTTAGTAGATAACGGATAGATTTTATACAAAGTTATCAAGACAGATACCACTATAAAATGTATAACATGATGCATACCTTAATTTCTTTATTTTTTAACAGACTTGAATTTTTTAGAACAGCTTTACATTTATAGAAATATTGAGTTGTTAGTATACATAGTTCTTATATAACCTCTGAATACAAAGTTCTCCTGTTATTAACATTTACATTAGTATGATACATTTGTTATAATTAATGAGCTAATGTTAATACATTGTTAACTAAAATCAATACATATTTTTAGCTTTCCCTAATTTCTACCTAATAGCCTTGTTTTAGGATATCATATTACATTTAGTTGCCATGTCTCCATGACTCCTCTTACCTATGACAGTTTCCCATACTTTCCTTATGTTCGATGACCTTGAGGTGTAGGTATTTGTAGGTTGCCCCACTGTAAGACTTTGGCTGATGTTTTTCTCATGATTAGACTAGAGTTGTAGGTTTTGGGGAGGAGGATCATAGAGGTTAAGTGCCATTTTCGTCACATCCTATCAAGAGTACTTAACTATCATCATGGTTTATGACTGGTGACATTGACCTTGACCAGGACCTTGCTGAAGAAATAATGTGTCAGATTTCTCCACTGTAAAGTTACATTTTTTAAAGGGGCCAAGAAAAAGTGATTTCTGGTCTAGTGACCTATGATGGGATGTGAGCAAGTCCCTTAACCTCGCCATATCTCTTCTACCCTTAGAAATAAATAGCAAATAAGAGATTGGCACCATTTGCAATAAATATGCTATTAAGGAAAAGAGTGATACTTGTCTTTGATGCTTTCAGAGGACATCTGATACAGAATTTGTTTTTTAAGTTT
>NW_017731413.1:4852855-4861079 GCF_001890085.2 Hipposideros armiger
AAGGACAGCAACTTGTCTGTTCCCCTCCCCCAATTCCCCAATAAAATCTTTTAAAAAATAAATACAATAAGAATGACTAATGGATTGAAACACATCAAATATATAAAATTCTGTGAACTTTAAAATGATACTCAAAATTCATCTGTCACCATTAGAGGTTACTGCAGCATTGACTCATTGCCCTGAAAATTGATAAATAAAAAGAAGAATCACTTATCTGCCTTTCTTGTACAAATTATATTTCTGGGTAGTCGGTTAAGGAAAGTTCTTTTTCATAAAAGAATTGTAATTAATTAATGCATAAATAATATACAAATATATACATCATTAATAAAAACAAAAGCTGAAGACAAATGGGAAAATATGCAATGTGTAATAAAAGCCCAGTATCTTAAATATGTAAAGAGGTTTTTCTTTTTTTTTTTCCTGAAAAGGTTTTATTGCACACGGAGGGGCTGGGGCTCAGTCCGTCTCGGCTGCTGCCTTCCGCCTGGCTGCAAGGACAGGGCTCAGCTCCTCTCTCTTCCCCTTGGCTCATGTGTGTGTCCCGCCCTTTGCTTGGTGAACTTCAGGGCCCACTTGTCCTTAGAGACCTTGAGCAGCTCCATGGCGTATGCTCATCCCTGGCAAAGCCATCCAGCTCTGGGATGACATCCCACACGGATTTGGTGTGCTTGGAGAGGCCCCCGCGGCAGCTGTGCCTCAGCTTGGTCACTTGTGGCCCTTGTTGAGGCCCACGGCCATGGGGTAGCACAGAGCCATGGCTGCTGCTCCTCAGTGGTGCCGCGGTGGAAGGAGTAAAGAGGGTTTTGAAGTACACATTTCCTGATATTTAACACATTTGACACAGTGGCTGGTAAAAGTTGGCATCCTATGAAGTCTGTTCAATGATACGTTTACTTTTTTTTCCTCTTTTCACTAACAATTATATTCTATAAAACTTTATAATTTGTATAATATGTTTTGGAAATTATCAGAATTTTAATGCTGAAAAGAGATCATCTAATATCGTTTTACAGAGAGGAGAGACTGTCACATGGATAAATGAGCCATTAAGTGCCATTTTTTTATTTAAAGTAACTTTTACATAAACATTTCCCAGGAAATGTACCTGATTTTTTTTTTTTAAGATTTTTTATTGGGGGAGAGGAACAGTGTTGGGGAATTGGGGAGGGGGACCAGCCAAGTTGTTCTTCAGTCTTCATTGTGGAGGGCGCCAGTCGCCATCTGGCTCCTGTCGGCAGCTTGTGGCCTCTAAGCTCAAGGTGCTGTGTTCATTTTGAGTTGCAGGTGGGCGTAGCTGCCATCCCACACAGGAGTTGAACCAGCAGCCTTGTTAAGAGCGCGCACTCTATCCACTGAGCCATCCAGGTGGCAGCTCAGCTCAAGGTGCTGAGTTCAGTGTTAGTAGTGGGTGGGCATAGCCACCATCCCATGCAGGAGTCAAACCTGGCAGCCTTGTTATTAAGAGCGCACGCTGTATCCACTGAACCATCCCGGTGGTAGCTCAGCTCAAAGTGCCAAGCTCAGTCTTAGTTGCGGGTAGGCATAGCCTGCAATCTTGTTACACCAGTTGAGCCATCCTGCCACCTGTTGGCAGCTCAGCAACAGCTCAGCTCGGGGCACAGCGTCACTGGTCCATATGAGAATCGAACCGGCGGCCCTGTTGCTCAGAGCTCGCTCTCCTAACCAACTGAGCCACTCGGCTGGCACCTGATGTTTTTAAATGTATCTTTTCCTCAAGAAGTTTCTAAATGCTCAGAGCTCTTTGATTTTATCTTCTAGGTTTCATCTTAATTAGAGGACTCTTGGCATTTCATAATCTAGAACTGGATATTTTGGATTTAAAAGTTTACTGATAACAACTTGCAGAATTTTAATACTTTTTTTTTTTTAGGCTGAATCATGTCAGGGAGATTTAAGTACATTGGCCAGTGTGGTTACATCATTAGCAAATCTTGGAAAAACTAAAGATCTTTCTCAAAATAGTAATGAAATATCTGTGATTGAAAACTTAAGCAATGGTGATACCTCTTTGTGTGAATTTAATCAAGAAATGCACACCAATGGTGATGTTTCAAGGTAAGGTCTGTTTTGATCTTAAGTGCCCTTTTGCTTAAGTGTTCTTTAATATTAAAATATTTGTATGTTAAATACTATTGACAGAAGTTTCAGAAAACAAGTATTTCTGTAAGACTTAGAAAATGTAATGCATGGTAAGTTTTAACTGAAAAACTGCATTCAATGTAAAATGTTATCCAATAGGTTACATTCTAATTAATGAGCAATAACTGAATATTATAAGTTAGAAATGTAGTCATAAAATACAAGAATTTTTTTCCCACTAAAAATGATAATTTGGGTCCGAAATTTCAGATACTTTAGTTGCCAAATTTTATCTTCTGTGTATTTAAACATTTGTCTTAGGCGGTCATGTTCATTTTCCCCACCAATTTTTAGTGATAAGATAGATTTAAAAGATAATTAAATCAACTATAATTTTAATTATACTTCAGGAAACTCATATCAGAATTCTATTTTTCATTCTCTCAATATTAATACTTAGGATGTAGAAACCAGATTTCTTCAGGCTTTTTTCACACTTTGTTCATTATCTAAAATATTGACAATACTGCATTTAAAAACCTCAATACGTACTTAGTTGAACATGAGCATTTAAGAAACTCTAGAACACATCTCACTGAAAAAAGGAGGAGCTGTTTTGAATAATTATTTGCTAATATTAGTTAATTATTTGCCATCCTAATCTCAAATATAGTTTAGGTGTAGCTTTGTTACCACCAGTTTAAAAATATTCTCTGAATTTTTAAATAAAATTAAAACCTAACTTTGTGTTGTATAAAGTCAACGTAACTTCTTTCCCTTGTTCTTTCTAAGTAACTGCTATATAATCAGTGGGCTGAATCTTGTAGTATCAAATGTATAACTTGTAAATGTATAGTTTCATACCAAAGTATAAGGATTTTTCTCCCCCTTAATTACCTAAGATGTTTTTTAAAGACTAGTTCTCTGGTAATACATTAATGTAATAATATAGTTTTTCATACTATCCATATGAAGTTTAATTTGTTGCTTTTGGGGAGAATCATAGATATCATTGAAATACACTGTTCAGTGATACACTGACGTTCTATTTTCTAAACAGCTTTTTAGGCCTAAACCTTAATTCAGAATTTTATATAGAATTTTTATTTTATTGTGGAGATGGGCCAAGCTCACAGCTTCTGATGTCTCCTTATAGGGCATTTGATACTCTTGCAAAAGCATTGAATCCTGGAGAGAGCACAGCCTGTCAGAGCTCAGTAGAGGGCATGGAAGGAAGCGTACACCTAATTGCTGGAGACTCGAGCATAAATTACATCGAAAAAGAGGGGCCACTTCTCAGCGATTCACATGTAGCGTTCAGGGTATTTCCATATATATTTTATAATTTTTATGTTGTATTATCCATTTTGCTTTTAATCTTCCTTTCAAAAATCAAAGTATATTTGTTGTGCTTTTAAGTCAGAAATATCCCTGATAGAATTCAAAACAGCAGCTAAAACATATATACCTGGCTACATAAAATAATGGCTTAAATAAAGCGCACACCCTGTTGATAAATCATAGTTATAATATCAATGGGTTTAAGTCTATAAAAGTCAGCTTTTACAACATGTAGACATAGTTTTTTTTTTTTAACTTTTAAGCATTGGCATTATGTGTCAAATGCACTGGTTTTGTTCAATGCCTAGCTACTGCTATTTACCATAGTAACTAAAGAGAACTCCCATTTATTACGGATTGCCCCAGTTAGCTAGCTCTCAGAATTATTTTAAAAAGGTAAAAATGATTGAATAAATTTATTTTAACTTTTGGTTTTTAACTTTTTACACTTCAACCACTTTGGAGAGGGTACATTTATAATTTTCTTTTTTGCTCCCCTAAATACATTAATTTATGATGGAAACAATACATGTAAAATACTAGAAACAATTCATGTAGAATATTAGAAAACAACTTTCTAACGTTTGATTGTCATTTAAATGATGTTTGGACCACAGCTGTGTATATGCTGACCCTGTGGCCCTAATTAAGACCCTGCTGTTTTGACCCCTCCTTGTTGACCCTCTGTTTCTTTGCTCTGCCAGCTATGAGCACAGTTAGCAAATCGTATGAAAGGTGATTGAAAGTACGTAGGACATTTCAGTTAGCAGTACATAGACCTGGAATACCTAAGTGTAATTGCTCATTACTATAGGTTATACATTCGCATGGGTTTCTTATTAAAATACACAGTTATCAAATAGATATGTGTGTTACTGGTAGAAATAATGAACACAAATAAATATAACACTGACCAAAACAGCATATGACAAAATTTGCTTTTGCAAAATTTGACTTGGTAGAAAGCCACAAAGAAAACTCACAGTGACTTAATAATTGCTGTAATTTGATAGTCAATAAAACATACCAGTGAAACCAATCTTCATTTTTCCCATTGTTCTTTTTTATTCTAAATGAAAGATATTCTTTTGTTTTCTTAGTTTTATTTTCCATCTTTGGGTTTAAATGGAAAGGAAGGGTAAAAGACATGTAGGAAGAGGGCCCATTGCAAGGAAAAAATACTCTCAGAATACTTGTATAGCAAGTAGTAGTCCACCTTTTTTTATTGTTAATGTTGGTCATCACAGTTTTTTAGTGTTTCAGATATTTGTTTTGGACAGGAAAATTTGGCAATTAGAACTTTTTATTTTTTCCAGTCCATCTTTGCCCTGCTCTACTCTGGATAGCCTCAGAAGCAGTACTGTAAAGTTTCTTGCTCTCCTGAAAAAGACAGCTCCTTCTTTCTCTGATTTTTGTTTCCTGCCTCTGTGAAATCAAGATTGTTTTTTCAACGACTTTCCATCCTGGTACTTTGATGATTAAGTTCTTTCATTGAGGTTTTCTGGTTGTGAATTTCAGCAGAACATCTGTAATCAAAAGCTCAATCCTCTCTCAATTGCAATGAAAAACAAAAAATACGTCATGACTTTTCCAACAACCCAATAAATAGCATTTTGTTTCTCTGTTGCATTTTTATGTGTGGTGTAGTTTGCAGCATACTTTAACGTACATTCTTTTCATTTGAGCCTCACCACAGTCTGTTGAGAAAGTTTGGATTGTTATTGTCATTTCATGAATGAGAAAAGAGATTCGGAGGTTTTAGTGTCTTGTTCAAAGCAATCCAGGCAGTAAGGAGAAAGTCTAATAATACAACTTAACATTTTAATTCTGAAGAATCTAAGACAATAGAAATATTTAATATTTTTACTAAACTTCAGAGTTTCTGGTGTTATTTCATATACTGTATCTCACTTGATTCTTGCAATTTCCTTATACAAATAATCAAGGCAGATAGTATTCCCATTTAGAAATAAGTATATGAGACAGAGAGGTAGGTGATTTCCAAAACTGTTCTCCCCTGATGTTTCTCATCTCAGTGTTAGAATCACAGTCCTTCTTGTCACCATGTTTGATGTTTGGGAATCTTCATCATTCTCCCCATGCCTCACTCTCCTCCATTCCCTGACTGAATCTTAACCATTCCATTGTTTGCGTTTCTACCTTTTTCTTCATTTTCATTTCCAATTTCAAGCCTTTTTAAATTTCTTAAACTATTATGGCATTATCTTTGTTTGTAGTCCCTCTTTTCCATTTTGTCTGTGCACTCATAAGAAAGTAATTGTTAAAAATCAAGCCAGTTATGTTACTCTGCTATACCTAAAAGCCTTCAGTAGCTTCCCATTGCCCATGTGAGGTGAAGTCCTTGCCGAACCCTTCACATTCCGATCCAGTTGTCCATCATTTCATCAACACACCATTCCCTTTTTTAGCTTCTGTAGCTCATTCAGTTTCCATTTTATTCCTGTATTGAGACTACAGCACTTTGCTTAGTGGCTCACAATGAACTCTCAATAAATAGTTGCTGAATTAATATGTGATCCAGGTTCACACAACTATGACAAATTGGGAGTACAATCCAGATCTCAAATGATTTTTTTAAAAGCTGTATCATTCAGCCTATTATCAGAATTACATATAGAGACTGCCAGAAAGAGCATTCCAGACAATAACTTGTAAAATAGGTAGCCTAGTTTAGTTCATGTCAACGCTTTTTTTAAAAAAAAACCTCAAGGCCGGCCAAGTGGCTCAGTTGGTTAAGAGCTCGCTCAAGAGTGTGAGCTCTGAGCAACAGCGGTTCGAGTCCCGCCTGAGCTGAGCTGCCAACAGGTGGCAGGATGGCTCAGCTAAAAAAAAAAAAAAATCTTAATATGTTAAATGTATATAATTTGAAAAATGTATATAATTCAGTTTATAAACCTAAAAGTCCATAGGCATATGGGGAAAGCTTTAACATCTTTGTAGTAGAAGCTTACCTACTCTATATAGAGGAAGAAATATAATCTAAAAGATTTGTTTCGTTAGCCAACATTGGCTCTCTTGATTCATAATGCTAGGCATGTATCTTGCCTGAAGAAAATGAAGTATGTAAAACAGATAAATTACCAGACAATCCCTCTCTATAACATACTACAACATGGTAGTCTTTTAAAGAATGAGTTCCTGTATATTGCAAATGATTTGAATTTTATGACTAAAATAACGAAGTTTTCAATGTTACCATCACTGTTGTGTAAATCAAGGTGCATATGTACCTTTTAGCCCTTATGTCCAGTTTTTACATATTTTATTTTTTTAAACTGTTCAGCAAAGGGTATTTTTGTTGTTGTTTTGCATCTTACTTACTCATCCCCCCAAAGCTAGTAATCTTTGGTAATTCCCCTAATTTTTGTCCTGTTCATCTTGGGCAGTTCTGAAAAGGTATGAGAGTTCCCAATTTGTTTTTTTAATGTCTACTTATGTGTAGAAACAGTTGCATCCTAATCATTACACTTAAAATGTTTAATATCTGCTTGCCTATAGGTCTCTTGAGAATTATCTTAAATAATGGTATTTTAACTTAGTGCTCCAGTAAACATTTCTCAAACATTTAAAAAATTATCTTCTAATAAATGGAATTTCAGCTGTTAATTGCCTTGTTGTTTTGTTACTTGGCACCATTTGTGGCTAATGTTGAATGAAGGTAGTTATTTTTATCTAACAGTTTCGGAGAACTTTTGTATGATTTTGATGAAAACCTTTTGATCTGTTTGGCATCATAGACATCGTTGAGAATGTGATGAAAGCTGTATATCCATTCCCCAGAAAAACACATATAGGCATAT
Source organism: Hipposideros armiger (assembly GCF_001890085.2). NCBI lineage: Eukaryota > Metazoa > Chordata > Mammalia > Chiroptera > Hipposideridae > Hipposideros > Hipposideros armiger. Next base: position 4,860,124 of record NW_017731413.1, read on the forward strand.
CACCTACTCCACCCAAGGGGCAGCCACTGCTGTTAGCTGTGGTGTATTTCCTTTTTTCACATATATATTCTCTCTCATACATAAATGGGGTCATCTATAGAATTGTTTTGCAGTTTTTTCCACCTATATATCTCTGAGATGTTTTGTTTATGCCATTACATCTCAATTTATCTTACTAATTTTAATACCTACAAGGTAGTCTATATCATGGATTATTCTTTTCCTTAGTGAGGAAATTTGGATTATTGCCAGCATTTAATTTCTCTGTTAGAAGTAAATACTACAATGGACATCTTTACACATGCTTTTTTGTGTGTGCAGGTATGCAATATTTTTCTGGAATAGAGATTTAGAAGTGTCATTATTAGGTCGCAGGATATATTTTAAAGTTTTGATAGATACAGCCAAACTGGTCGTCATTTTACCTACATTCATTAGTATGTGAGTACTTGTTTCCCTGTATCATCACCTATACTTGATATTAGTGATCATTTCAATAATGTATTTAAATAGCAAAAATATTTCTTTGGGTGAAATTACATTTCACTTATAGCAATAAAAGTTCTCATTAACGAGATTTTCAAAAATGCTTTTAAAAGTGTTTGGGTGTAGTATATTTATTTCCAACAGTGGTCACACATTTAAAATAACTACCTAAAGTCAGCAGTACAAACTGACAGCCTGTGAGGATTATGGTCACAGACACATTTCTATTTTACCTGTAGATTAAATAGGGAGATTTTACACAGAACCTGCTCTTGGAAAAACTGAAAGAGCAGGCATGGCTGAGCCCAAATTCCCATATGTTTTCAGTGTGTGGAATTCATTCAAGTCTCAGTTGTGCCCTTTATCTGGGAATGTGCACTGCCCAGATGGCACCAGCAGGCACACTTCACTGATCACCCTCCTGACCTATAAGCATTTGAATTTGTTAACTCAGTAGCCTAAATGAAAGG
>NW_017731413.1:4862779-4863900 GCF_001890085.2 Hipposideros armiger
AGCATATGACTTTAAAAACTAAAAATTGGCCTAATAAAGGAATTTTTCTGAAACAAAAAAAGAAACCCAAGCTTTACCTAAAGTTTGCCAAATTTATTTAGATTACTTTAACTGGTAGGAAGAGGCAGAGAGACCATGGAAAAAGTTAAGCCCTTGAAGTCAAATTCTTAAAATCCTCTTTGAACCCAAGGTCCATAATTAGTACCTATGTTTTCTTCTATACAGTTTATTGTTTCAGGTCTTATGTTTAGGAACACACAGTGTGATATATAGATGATGTATTACAGAGTTGTACACCTGAAACCTGTGTAACTTCACTAACCATTGCCACCCAAGTAAACTTTAATTAAAAAAAAAAAAAAAAGAAAGAAAAAGTTAAGCCCGTAGTTAGAAAAGTATTGTTTTAATTACAGAACCCTACTCTCCAATATGATTTCGTAAACAGTTCACTTTTATATCCTGCACATCTGTTATCCCATTTGCCAAATAGGAATAATAACTGCCCATCCTTTATCCTTAGAGAACATTTTGAATGTAACTAAGAAGCATATCTGAATCATGACTTTAAAAGACATACATAGAACCCCCTGTGATTTGGTTTATTAATCAGTGTTGGATATACTATGCATTAAATAATGTACCTAAGTAATACAATTACACAGACTAAAGGCCTGATTTATAATGGTTAACCTTTAAAACAACTGTTGGCCCTTTCTCTCAAAATAACATTTAACTTTCAGAATTTCTGCAAATACAATGTCTTTTTAAGAAAAAATTGAAATGTAAATTTACACATTAGCAATTTTATTTTAAAACATTAAATGTAGTTCCCTAAACTTGTAAATGGCATACTTAAGCCTTGAAAAGTATCCTGGTGGTATTTTTTATAATAGGCTATCAATTACAGTAAAACAACAAAAGGAAAGATTGGGGGTGTGGAGGGGGAATAATTTGAACTCCTTGAATTATTTGTAACACCACTATTGATCGTAAGTACTTCTGTTAACTTAAATGTGATTATCCTGTGAAAATAATCAAAATGTTGAAGAAACCAAAAATAAAGCCTGAGGTTTCTGATTATAATTTAGTCTAATTTTATAGTGGCAGACACATTTCCCTGT
>NW_017731413.1:4866655-4869466 GCF_001890085.2 Hipposideros armiger
TGAGAGAGACACGGAGTAAGTGGCTTACACACATTCACATAGCTAGGGGGAAATGAATCAGGATTTGAATCCAGTGATCTTGTGTCCATATTCTGTGCTCTTCCCAGTAATAAAATCTATTTCCTGTTGTACCATTCCCAGTATTTTTTTGTAAAGCAAAACTAAGAAAACTATTATCATTGAGCCTTTTGTGTCCTGATAACACAAAATATTACTGTTCTTACAAGCTCAGATGAGCTCCTACACCATTCTTAAATGTATAACTTGATCCATGGTTTAATAACTTAGTTCCCTGATCCACACAGCCAACTGGAGACCCCCACAGCATAGCAGTTAAGAGCAACGCTTTCCAAGAAGTCTGTCAAACTGTGTTTATATTCAGTTGACTGTCATACACTATAAGGCTTGCAAATACTAAGGTTTTTCTTTTATTAAATTAGACCACAAACAATATACACGCAGAAATTACTCACATTTTTCTACTAAAACTCTCTTGGATATATATAACCTTATTTCCCCCTTTCCACTTTTTTCTTTTTAGGTTGTCCAGACTACTACTCAGATTGCCAGCTTTGAGATTGATGAATGCTACCATCACTGAAGAATTGTTTTTCAAAGGTCTCATTGGCAATGTACGAATTGACAGTGTCATCCCACATATTTTAAAAATGGAACCTGCAGATTATAACTCACAAATAATTGGTCACAGCATTTGAAAGCTAAGAGCTCAGTGTAAACTTATTGTTCTTTCTCAGAACACAAGAAGACACCAAATTGAACTCTTGCTTCCAGGGCATCTAGAAATTTTAACTTTAAATAATAACCAAAAACCAAGGTATTTTTATTTTAACTTCCTTAAGAAGACTTTTCCAAGTGACTGGGCAGGTAGCAGGAATTAGAATTTCCCTTCCTGTCTTATTTAAGTGAAAAAGAAATACTACGAATTTATTCTTGATTAAGATGACATCTAAAGCCGTCACCTCTTAACTATCTAAACTAAGATGTATCATTATATCTTANAAAGGTATACCTTCAAAGGAAACATTACATTTAGGGTTTTTTATACTTAGAGCTTGTTTTGTTTTTTCTTGAATGAACAGTGTCTAAAGATCATTAATTAGTTTCATCTATACCCGCAAAAATATTGAATTTTAAACATTTATAGGTTGGTTATATTTAAAGCTGGAAGTTAGTGAGACGGGAATATGATCAATAAAAATAGTTGTACATTTTAGCCAAAAACTAGAAGCTTTTATTTGCTTGCTTGTTTATTTTTAATTAAAGATAAAATGTCAACAGAAAGAAGAAAATTATTGATGGAGCACATCTTCAAACTACAGGAGTTCTGTAACAGCATGGTTAAGCTCTGCATTGATGGATATGAATATGCCTACCTGAAGGCAATAGTACTCTTCAGTCCAGGTATATAAATACTGACTTATTATTTAAAATACGGTTTTTGAGGGTGTGGAGAAATTGGAACCCTCATACATTGCTGGTGGTAATATATGATGATGCACTTAAAGTGGAAACAACCCAAGTGTTCATCAACGAATAAATAAACAAAATGTAATATATGCATACAATGGGATATCATTCAGCCGTAAAACGAAATTCTGATACATGCTACAACATGGATGAACCTTGGAAACAGTATGCTAAGTGAAAGAAGCCAGTCACAAAACGCCACATATTATATGATTCCATTTATATTGAATGTCTAGAATAGGCAGATCTTACAGACAGAAAGTACATTAGTGTACATTAGTGGTTATCAAGGGCTAAGGTGAAGGGAAAATAGCGAGTGACTGCTAATGGGTACAGAGTCTTTTTGGAGTGACAAAAATGTTCTAAAATTGTAGCTTGTAATGATTGCATGACTCTGAATATACTAAAACCATTGACTTGTACACTTTGAGTTGAATTTTATGAATGTTAGACATTTATCTGCGCATGAAAAGGAAGGTTGAAGAAATCAGTGAAGTGACATTATGGACCTTTAGTTCTGTTGTCACATCAGCATTTNGGGACATGCCTTCATTTCAAACAGATGCTGCCAGGTAAAGTATAATGCCTTGGGTTTATTTGTGTAGAAGCCAAGTGGTTAGGTCATCCCCAGGTATAGGTGACTTCAAAAGTCACATCCCTTTATCACAATAAACAGTATAAACAACGATCTGATCTCTAATTATGAGTACTACATGTATATTTTAATGAACATTAACAATATAGCATAGCAGTTAGAGAAAAATGACTCAGATGTCAGGCCCTTAAGGCCTTCTCTAACCACTTTACCTGAACTCCCTGCCCCGTCCCCACCGCCATTTTCTAGTATGTTATCCTATGTTGTAGTAATGGGGAATTTTTATTATCTGAAACTAAATGTATATATAACCATATGTGTATGTGTAATATTTATATAAAATATTTGAAATGATACATTATATTTCCCTTCTGTTTCATGAAGACAGACTTAATCCATCTTGTTTGTTGCTATTCCTCCAGTGCTTAAAATAGTGCCTGACTTATATGTCATGGCCTGTTCACTTAATTCTTATATTTGTGTCTCATAATAACAAATAAGTATAGGATATATAGCGTCTCTTCATTTTATATAGCTAAGCAGCCTAAGACTTGGGAAGCTTATTTTGCCTACTTTCAAATTGATAATAAGGAGATGGCCTAAGTTTTAAAACCTTGTTCTCTCGATTCCTAGTCTAATACTTTTTCTACTTGCTCATGCTGCTGAGATTTCTTATTTAGAACTTCAGGAAAGGACTTTTGACCTTTCTTATCTTCATTATTTCTAGT
>NW_017731413.1:4871322-4872171 GCF_001890085.2 Hipposideros armiger
AAAGATTATTTTATGCCCAATGGTGTAATAACATTAGAACCAGAGGAAATAATAATTGAATATATATTTTTTGTCATTTGTAAATATCATGGCACCCTTAGCACATACTGCTCTCATTGCTGGCAATGAGACATAAATCATTCGTGATTTTAAGAGTTGATTTTTTAGTGTTGTGTTTTATTAGTTACAAGCACTTTTTATTTATGTATATAGCAGAAAGTTGTTTCTGAGAATAAGATAGGGTTCATATTTTAATATTTTTGGTTTACTGCCGTGTTTTAAAAGTAGTTGAGAGTGATTGGGCCCAAAATGTTTCAGTATTGAAAAACAGATATTAAAAGTGTCCATTCCACAAAAAGCATCTGTCCTTTCCCTCTTTTCTGATCTGCATTATAACTTCCTGACCCTTCCATGGGTTTTAGCCAATTTCTTTTAGATCATTAGAAATACACAGTTTGTTAAATAATGGATTTATCATAGCCAATCCTTGTTTTCAAGGTGAGTGAAACAGTTATTTTAAAGCAGTTGATAACTTTTAAAATTTTTAATTTTTTAATATATAAAGGAATATGCACTGATTTTTCTCTGTAAAGGGGAGGGCTGTTTTAATATGAGCTTCAGCCTGAAGCCTTGTTATTGCCACAACAAAAGCATTTTAGACTCCTTGGATGTCTACCACAGTAATGTTTTCCTTAGCAAACTTGATACTGTTAAATACTTCTTTGCTGTGATTTTATGATGAATTGTTTTGGTATGTTTATTTGTTGATTTAAAAAAAACATGGAGATTTTATTGCATTCAGAGTACATTTTTCATAAAGATTTTTGCAATAGAAGAGAAGCTGAATTT
>NW_017731413.1:4875261-4880719 GCF_001890085.2 Hipposideros armiger
CGGTAAGAGCTTACCGCGCCTTGGGAGATGAGAAAGTGGCCGCTCGGGGGCGCTCCAGCTCTGCGCACGTGCAGAACCACCTCCGCGTATTGCGCACGCGCCGGTAGGAACCTCGGGTCCCTGCTGCTGAGTGCTTCCCCTCGGTGCATTTTCAGCGGCGCACCCGGGAGGCCGGGCCTGCGGGAGAAGATGGAGTTACTGCAGGTCCTGAGGCGCGGGCTGCAGCAGGTCAGCGGCCACGGCGGCCTCCGAGGCTACCTACGAATTTTCTTCAGGTAGGTGGCCAGAGCCATGCTCTTGGCTCTGGGCTGGACTTGCGCTGTCTGGGTTCTTGGAAAGGGGTGCGGGTTTGGGTCACCTTGGAGAAACCGCAGCTCTGGTCAAGGACATCTGGCCCAATTTCTGCCATTCTTCCCCGAGGCCGAAGTCTCTGTCCAGGGTTCTCCCAGAGACAGGGCCAAAGCCAGCTCTAGAGACAGAGCTGTGACATGGCGTCAAGGGCACCAGGACTGCACCACCCCTACCCTGCCTGCTTCCTGGAGAGTAATGATGAGCATTGTCAAACACTCAACTGTGTGACCTTGGAATAATTTTTTCCTGTCACTGGCCTTCAGTTTCCCCCTTTACAGCAAGGCGTTGAACAAGGTGATCATAATGGTCCCCACTAGTCCTGACATTCGTTGAATCGGACAAGCAGTGTCGTCCGCAGAAGCCGAATTGAATACCAAGAGTCGAGTGAAATCCAGGACATTCGTATCATTTTAAGATGAAATACTTTGGCTTCCAGGTTTCCTGAAGGTTTTTGCTAACTCCAGTGCCTCATGGCCTAGGGATAGTAGATAAAAGTAGTCTTGTAATTTGGAGATATTCCATCTATATATTTACTGTAATTTAAGTATATCAGTTGGATCCATTTATGTTGTGCTGCCTACGTGGTACTAGGGGCAACATGAGCACGAATCCTAAGCTCCCAATTGACAACTTAATTTCAGCAGTGTGTAGTGTGAGCCTGGAGATGAAGGCCAGAAGTGTATATCTAGTGACCATTCCCACACATCTCCTCATTTTCTCGTTGATGCAGCAGCCTTTATTTCTGAAAGCTGATATCCTCACTTTATTAATGCTTGCGTTTTGAACAAAGAATCATTCTAAAATATCTTTTCTTTTGGATATTCACAGGACAAATGATGTGAAGGTTGGTACATTAGTGGGGGAAGACAAATATGGAAACAAGTATTATGAAGATAACAAGCAGTTTTTTGGTGAGTGCAGTGTTTTTTGTGGGGTTTTTTTGCTATAAATAATGGGAGTGAGATTGAGACTTGATTTGACTCTTATTTTCCATAATATACAGGGAGCTTCTTTAATGAATGTAGAAACCTACAGATACTTTTTTTATGTCATGGAATTTTGTTTTGCATGTTGTTTGTAAATTGAAATATTTTTACTACAAATAATGGACCATTTTTCCATATGAGTAAGTTGGATGTATCTACAGCATTCTTTTTTGTTTGGATATTTGTGGTTTCGTATTAAAAATTTTTTTAATAGCAACACAATATTCCACTGTATGGGAGAGTCATTATTTTTTCAACCACTTCACTAGTGATGGACATTTAGATTGCCTTCAACTTTTTGCTATTAGAAACAAAGCAGTGAACTTGCTTGTAACTATATCCACTTTTATTTGTTTAAATATTTTAAGAATAAATTTCTGAAAATGGAATCGCTGAGTCTGAGTATGCACATTTAAAATTTCGGTATACTCGTATGTATGGCGAGATCATTAAGGCCCAGCCAGCTCTATCATCATGGTCTAACTCAGTGAAACCTTTCCCAAGGTTTCCTCCATCTGTCTTCATGTTCCCTTGCCTTATTGGATTATAGTTTACTTTTAGTTGCTTAAGATTGATTTATTTAATAGAAGAAGCAAATCCTGACTGAAATCTGTATATCTAACCATCCTTTATAATGTTTACTTACTATGTATAATCGCCAATTTCCCGAAGGATTTCTGGTGGCCATTTAAAAATATTTACATGGAAACATAGACTTCAAGTATGACTGGCTGGGAATACTTCATCTACCCTCCCCGCCACTCCTTTGACGGGTGGGCTGAGGGAGAAGCAAAGAGTCTCCACTGTGGGAAAGGCCTGAGCCTCACCCACAGGGTCAGTTGTGTGGCTGCCGCCAGGCTGTTGATAAAAGCTTGCCATACATTTATTTCCTGGAGCTTGCGCTCACTAATATACCCAGGGTACTATTCTTCTAACGTTTCTGTTAAGTAAGAGCACATTAAAGTCTTATCTTAATAAAAAAGTGGTCTTCTTTGATATTATGCAGTTGTGCTTTTTTTAAAGTTGTGTTTATTTTGTCAGATCTTTCTAAATGTTAATCTTTCCACCCAGGCCGTCATCGATGGGTTACATATACTACTGAAATGAATAACAAAAACACATTCTGGGATGTGGATGGAAGCATGGTGCCTCCTGAATGGTAAGCTAAGCCAACATTTTATTTTATTTGGCTTGGCAATATTTGTTTCATTACGCAGATATTTGTTGAACATCTATTTATAAGGTAGTCAGTGGTGTTCTGACAGTCATCATTCTGTCCCAGTTATGATGACTGTAACAAGTTACCCTAAAACTTAGTGTTTTAAAACAACAATAGTGTTTATTTCTCATAGTTTTTGTGGGTAAAGAGTTCAGACAAGACACACTCAGGGTGGCTTATCTCTGCTCCAGGATGTCAGGCTTCAGTGGAAGATTCAACAGCTGAATCCTGGAATCATCGGAAGACTTGTTCACTTGATATCTGGCATTCAATGCTGGTTGTCAGCTAGAGGCACAGCTGGGGCATTGGGTTGCAACACCCTCTTATAGCCTGGGCTTCCTCAGTCAAGTGCTCTTAGAGAGAGAGAGAGAGAGAGACAGAGAGAGAGAGACAGAGAGAGAGAGAGAGAGGCAGAAGCCATATTGCCTTGTCCAACTTAGTCTTGGAAATCATCCAGTATCAATTCCGCATTCCATTGGTCGAGGCAATTAGAAAAGGGCCCAAGTTTAATGAGACAAAACCTAGACCCTATCTTTTGATGGAGGTTTGTCAACATCACATTATATGTTGGGATTTATAGTGGTGTGGCTGTCTTTGGGGGAAAAACACTGTGTCACAGTACCACTTGACTGTGGGTGAGGGAAAGTCAAAAAGGGCTCTGGTTCTGATCTTCTTTAGCAATTTGACCTTAAGCAAGTTCCTTAACCTCTCTGGGGCTTAGCTTTCTCACCTGTAAAATGAGAGCCCCCAAATTTCTTATATCTCTAAAAACTATGATTTTATAATATAGCCATTTTAAAATGAAATCCTAAAAGCTCTTAACTTCAATTACCAAATTTTATATAAAATACTTCAAAGCAAAGTACTGATATCTATTCTATAGATTGCTGAGATAATACCATCTGGTTGATATACGTTTAAACTCTGAAGATCCTTTCCAGTTAGTCTAGAAAATTCCACCAAAAACTAGAAATAAGTGTATCAGGTTAACTGTAACATTTTATTTTAGCCAGACTTGATCATCAGAAAGTTTTGGGCTCTATTGAGTAGAAACTGGGATAATCTCAGTATTCACTTCCATTCTAAGGACTCAGTGAGAAATCCAGGCGTGTCACGTAAGTGAGTGAAGTATGGATGTGAGACAGTGGAAAGTAGTGGGGGCTATAAGGAACTGAGAAGCACACACTCCATCAAAGAGCTCGGCAGCCCTGTTCATCTCTCCCCGGTTCTGTCAGCTGAGAATTCAGCCAGGGGTTTCTAGATGCAGTTTTTTTAAGAGAAAGTGGAAATCTGTATTTCACTGTGAAATTTCTTGTTTTTTAAGTGTTAATTTAAAATATTCATTAACTTAAATACAGCACTATCCAATACATGATGGAATGTTCTATACCTGTTCTGTCCAATAAGGTAGCCACCAGCCACATGTGGTCCAGAGCAGTTCGTAATGTGGCTAATGTGACTAAGTAAGGAAGTGAATTTTTAATTCTATTTAAATTAAATAGGGTACTTGAATAGACAGACTAGTTATTTTAAAATATTATGTAAACTAAGCAAACATGTTTGTAAGATTTCACCTACAACCAGTTTTCAGCCTCTGATGTTATTACTTGGTCTAATTAGGAGTGTTGTAGTTTGAAAACCATGATACTGGATTTTGTGTTTATAATAAAACTCACTGGCTCTCAGCAGCACTGATGGTACATTTGAGGCTGGACTTTGTATTCTTTTTAATGGGAAATAATAACCTGTGGTTCTGTTAAGATCTGAGGAGCTGTAATTTTCGTTTTAGAGCTGTCTCCCTTCTCTGAAGAGGCTTTCTGTACGTCAGGGCACAGTGTGAGACCAAGGTCTCAAAGCGGAGTGTTGGCTTTAGGAGGTGAGGTGTCCTAGTTTTTATTTGTTTAGTTGATTGTTTTGGGGGTGGGGGTAGGGTTGGTACCAGTAGGACATGGAAGGTCAGTGGTCTGTCTTGTTCATACTGAGATCTATCTCCTTCTAAGAACTCATCTAACTTCAGTACTTAGGGTCTAAATTTTGGGAGATGGAAGAATGGGGGGCGGTGGGGAAGGGATCTGGCTTAAATTATGTGAGATGAACATTTAAAATTATAAAACAGTAAAAAACCCGAAAGGATAAAGGTACTATTCACCCAAGCTGGCCCTTTTGTATGATCTGACCACATGAGAAAGAAGCTGAAAGCTGTAGAAGACATCACTCTGGCTGGCGCCTGAGGGCCATTGAAGATTCAGAGCTGAATTTCTTTGTGGAGTGGAGCCTCCTACAAGCTGAGTCCCTTTACTGACCCCTGTTTGTAAGGGAAGCTTGAAGGCCTATGACCAGTGATTGTAGGGAGAAGTGATGATGGACAAGCTCAGCTGCTTGTTTCTCTGACTCCCTTTTCGCTCCTACAGTGTAGAATACTAAATCTGTGGATTCATACCTTTGGTTTGACTCCTGAATAAATTCGAACTTGAGTTGATTTATCTTTAATCAGAGAGCCAAGTGTTATCTTACGCATAGAGTAATGAATAACAAATACAATGTCATATTTATTCATTCAAATAACTATTTTTCATGTTCCTACCAGGTGCTAAGAACTATTGTAGGCACAGAGGATACAGCAGTGAATAAAACAAAGTCGTTGCTCTCATGGGAGGAAGTAGAAAAACAAATATGTTATATATTTTAGGCAACAATAAATACAAGGGAGATAAGATGAAGCTGGCATTCATCAAGAGAAAGAGCATGGGTGGGTGAGGTGGCGGGTTCATGCTGGGGTTAGGGAAGACTTCTTGGAGAACATGACATTTGAAGAACAGGGAGGAGTGGGGTGGAGAGTGAAGAGGTCCAGGCAGCTGAAGCCGTGTGTGTGTGTGTGTGTGTGTGTGTGTGTGTGTGTGTG
>NW_017731413.1:4880845-4883874 GCF_001890085.2 Hipposideros armiger
GTGTGTGTGTGTGTGTGTGTGTGTGTGTGTGTGTGTGTGTGTGTGTGTGTGATGTAGCGCTTGTATTCAGAGAACAGTATTATGGCCCGTTTGGCTGGAATGGAACGAGTGACGGAAAAATGTTAGGAAATGAGGTAGGAGAAGTACCTAGGGCCCAGATCATGTGCGTAGATCTTGTAAGTCATGGTTAAACACTTGGGCTTCTTTTCTAAATTTGTTCCAAAGTCACTGGAGAGTAAGGTAGGATATAATCGGTTCTACAATTTTTTTTAATTGGAAATAATTGCAAACTTTCTGAAAAGCTACAAGTATTTGAATCATTTCAAAGTCAGGAAATTACTAGCGATACCCTACTACTGTTTAATCTTCATACCCTGTTGAAATTTTGTCAGTTGTTCTGACAATGTCCCTTATAGAAAGATCTAATCATGCATTTTATGTGCATCTCAGTTCTCTAGGCTCCTTCACACTGGGTGGTTCCTCAGCTTTCCTAGATTTTTATGACCTTGACACTTTTGGAAATTCCAGGCCAGTTATGTTATAGAACGTCCCTCAGTGTGGGTTCACCCGGTGTTTCCTTATGACTAGATTCAGGCTACGCATCTTTGGCAGGAATGTCACAGAAGCAGTGTCAGGTTCTTGTTGCAGTCTGTTAAATTTGTCTCGTTACACTTTTGTCACTTATCAGTCTGCAAGCTTTCTCCATTCTCAAGTTACTTATTTTCTCTTTGCAATTAATTAGCATTTTTGTGGGAAAATACTTTGAGGTTATGTAACTATCTCATTGTTCATCAAACTTTCAATCTATTCATGTATTTATATTAGTATGAACTCTTATTTTAGTCAATGGGTTATAATAAGTTATCATCACTGGTTCTTTTATTGATCACATTAAACTCACTTTGACTAGTGGGAACCCATGCAATCCATTAAGCTGCATTTGGAGTCCTTTGGAAATGTCCCCATCATTCTTGGAGCACTTTCTTGCTTTCTGACAAAAGATATTGCAGGTTCATCTTATATTTTCTCTACCCCTCCCATGGAAACAGCCATTTCAGTGAGGAGCCCTGTGTTTGTTTTGTTTTCTTGCTTGCTGTTTTTTAGTGGAGAATGGTATTTAAAAACTAAGATCTGGTGCACGGTATTGCTCATTGTATTGGGGTGTCAGTGCTCCCAGGTCCTTTCAGTGGACAAGCCAGGGAATATATGTAATGACCTTGTGTGTGTGTGTGTGTGTGTGTGTGTGTGTGTGTGTGTGTGTGTGTGTCCAGAGTGGGGGCGGGAAGCAGAATGGAAGGGGTAATCAAGAGTACTACCTTGTTCATATGAAGGTCAGGGTCAGGGTCGGTGCAGGAGATAGGACTTCAGTGTGATTTCACCTGGTGTAGTGTACAATTTAACTTCATAAATATGGGTAAAAGGGTTATGAGAATCTGACCTTCAGTTAAATGCTCTGTTACCCTGGAAATCAGATTAGATTGTATCAACCGTATTGCTCAATAAAATTCATCTTTGATTGGTAAATTGCGTTTGGGTTGAGAGGAATTATAAACGCCTGCTGAGCTCGCTATATTTGGGCTTCCCTGTATTGCTGCTCTTAGAACTGGCATGCCCCATGTGGGGATGGGAATCCGGAAGCTGTGCCTATGGGGCTGTTATTAGAGATGTTAGCTCATGGGCCTGAAGCTTCTAAGTCGGAGCAGCTCATGTACCTGCCTGAGGTGGCACCCATCTCCCTTGAGCCTGTGCTGTTTGTATCATTTAGGGAGTCAAAGAAAATCACTCCTGGGTGGCTGGGTGTGCTGCCATCTGCATGAACTACTGCCAAGACTCCCAGTGAGAGGAACACCTGCTGCTGTCCAGCTGGAAGGCTGTGGGTCCTGTCCTCTGGCCTTCTCAGTCATCTGATGCCAAGTGTGGCCTGTGACAGTCTATGAGGCTGTTCAGTAGCTGCGTAATCTCACCTGGAGAAGGACTTCCCTTCAGAAGCATCCGTATTTAGGGTAGAATCAGGGAATATCTTTCATGAACTTCTGTGATTCACTTAATGTTCTCTAATCTTGTGAGAACATTAGCAATCTGGTGGGAAAATGAGTTCATTTGATCTGTCTTGTCTCAAGTCCTTCCTTTCTTTGACTCTCAGCAGCCAGTAAGGCTGCTAGGTCTACCAATGGATTAACAAAAGGTGAGCATGGTGGTACAAATGTCTCGGATGGGCGGTGGAGCTACACATACCTTGAAAATAAAACACTTATTGCCTAGAACCTAACAGTACTCAGCTTACAAAATGTATTCATTTGGTCAGCAAATATTTATTGAGCACCCCACTATGTGTTAGGCACTTTGGTTTATATATTCACAGTAGTCAGCAAAATGTATGGTCCTTGCTCCCTTGGCGTTGATAGTCACTTACTGAACTATTACTAGCTGGTAAGCTAATACTGTACTATAACTTACTGTCATTTTTCTTTGTTACAGTACCTTCATTTTCTATCTATAATAGAGTTTTATAACACTATGGGATCAGCAATGAGATTGTTAATTCCTTCAGGAATTTATATTAGTTTAAATTGATTGAATAGAACACTCAAAGTATTTTAATATGTTGCAAAGACCTACGGAATACCACTTTTGATTGCCCTTAATCTTATCTTTAAGTTAGCTAATTGCCTCCATCTGTACATTAACACACAAAAGTCTTTATTTTCATTTTTATTGTAGTAACCCAAGTAAGTAATCAGTGTCTACATGAAATTTGACAAAATATTGTTGGGGGTAGAAAGGTACAAAATTTGGGGCTATTTTGTGCATAATTGTATAAAATTACTGTTTTTTGCTTACATCAGGAGAAACAAAGATGCTTTTTTTTTCTTTTTTTTTAAGATTTTTATTGAGGAATTGGGGGAAGGGGAACAGACAAGTTGCTTTCCTTTTGTTATTCAGTCTAGTTGTGGAGGACGTTGCTTCACTGGCCCAAGTTGGCACCATCATTGCGCTCTTCCCCGGCGAGGCAGATCAGTCGCCGGCTT
>NW_017731413.1:4884119-4895531 GCF_001890085.2 Hipposideros armiger
GTGGTTTGAAGTATTGGAACTCTGAAATCCTTTGAACCAAGTTAAAAAAAATCACAAAAACATGGCTTGCCGAGATTTTTCTCTACTGTGTATTTGCTTTCTTCCCCACTTGGTGGCACCTTCTCTTCATTTCTGGGTAACATAACATGTCTTCCTCCATGGAGTACATCAGCCTCTCCTTGTATATTGATTTTTCTTATTAAAATTAATGATTAAATTGCTCAAGTAACAAATACATTCTTTGTAAAATAGTAGTGTATGTTAAAAGGTTTCCTTTTTTAACAGAAAATAACTTTGTCCTTGAAGATTTTTCCAGTGCCATGGTGAAATTAAGAAGTGTTTTTGCTCTTGTAAGGTTAATTTATTTATGATACTTAGCATTATTGTGGCAAGCTTTTTTTCAGTTGGCATGAGTTGTTCTAGAAGCCTTTGTAGAGAAACAAGGTGGCAGGTGGAGGGATTACTCAGAAATGATAGAGAGGAATCAAGAATGATCCATAGGTTTTGGGCTTGAGAGGTTAGTTAGATGGTATTCATTCAGATGGGAATACTAGGAGAAAGGTAAGTTGGGGGTGTGTGCAGGATTGGAATCAGAAGCCGCCTTTTTGGATGTAGTAAGCTTGAGTCGAAAAGTCAAGTAAACAACTGGGAATATGAATCTGGAGATTAGGACAGCGGACAAGCCAGCCAAGAAGAGTGAGAAGTAGCTAGCAAGGTAAGAGGAAAGGCAAGAGAGATTAGCGCTTCAACATGGGAAGGCTAGCTGTATTAATTGTTGCCGAGAGGTTGAGTAAGATAAGGACAGAGAAGTGTCCATGTTGATTTGGCAGTATGAACTTCATTGACTTTAACTGGAATCTGTTCTTGAGAAAAATGGAAGGGATCAGAAAAGTTTAGAGAACCTGGTGGGGGACGGGGATAACCCACATAGCCCCTTAAGAAACAACCACTGTCAACATTTGGCATATTTCCTTTAGTCCTTTTAAGTAATTTTTTATGTAGTTGTGTACGTAATCATATTCAGTTTTGTTTCCTGTTTTATTGTTATGGGACAGATGTTGTTTTAATATTCTGTTTCATTATTGTACTTTTGTACCAGTTTTATACCATTCTAACATTTGAGACTTTAATGCCTGGTAATGTCAGCCTTCCTAATTGTGAGTTTTCAGAATTTTCTTAGACTTTCAGCTGATCCTTAGAGTTATAATTGTCAAACTCTATTGGGATTTTGATTCAAATTGCATTTAATTAAAACTTATAGTTACTGAGATAACAAACTTTGAGTTGGCTATCTTGCAATGAACTTTGTTTTTTAAATTTGTTAAATCTTATCCTGGGGTTAGATTGGCCCTCAGGGTTTTGGCAGACACTTAGATACTGTCATAATAATCCTAACCCTGTTTTCATCTATTGATTATAATTTAAATTTCTGACCAAGGGGTTATCTTCAGCCATTGAGAAGCTGTGTTCAAGCCTCAGCTCTGTAATATGCATGCGAGGAGACCTTGTGAAAGTCATTTTCATTCTATTTTCTGTTTTAAAATATGGAATATTAAATAAGTGACTCAGTGATATGTGTGAGAATATTTCATAAACTAAAGTGGAATGGAGTAATAATAGTTTTAGTATGATGAATATTTTTACTTCAGAAAACAATCAGGAGTGTTTCTTTAGTCTTTCATATTTATTTTTTGAAAAACTGAAAAATCTGTGGCATCTCTAGGCTAGTGATGATGGTAAGTGAAAACATCTGAAACATGAACATTATGGCTTGAAACCAGCCTTGATTCCCACAATTAATACTATACGTTATCCAAGGAGAAGAAAGATTCAAAATGGCCTATGTTTTTGTTGTTGTTCACTGTTATTTGATGTTTTATTTCTGAGAGTTTTCTGAAAGGGAAAATTGAATGTTTTTATCTTTGTTATTAATACCAATCTTAAAGACTGTTTTCATTTGCAGTGATTTTTAAAAATCTATTTTATATGTTATATATTTTTATTTTTCTTAAATTTTCTGTTAGGCTGTGTTATTCTTTCTTCACAAATAAATCCCTTCATTTTGCACTTAAAGTGAAGTAGTAGATTTTCCAAGGGGAAAAGTTTTCCTTCTCTGTTCCTTAACACACTTTTTCCTCTTATACAACTGAAAATAGTATCGACCATTTATGGGGCTTATTTCCATTTGAGTTGTGTTGTAATTATGATATCATATCTTTGTTTCCAGGTTTTTTGATATAACTTCAATAGATTTGAGTACTGAATTTTTCCCAAAATATCATATATTTTCTGTTAGGCACGGCCAGAGGAATGAGTCGTGGGAGACCAAAATGTGTCTATTAGAATTTATTTGGCGTGTTTGAGCAGCAGGAGGTCGAGTTAGAAAAGACCATAATAACCTCCCCGAGCAAGAGAGGTATGGAGTTATAAGGAGAGGCAAATGAGGCTGTTCCTGTTCAGTGCTTCAGGGGCTTTTTGTTGCATTATTCATCACAGCTGAGGGTTTCAGGTTGTGGCCATGGCCTCTTGCTCCATATCCTGGTTCCCATGCCGATGTCCCGGAATGTTCAGGTCCATTGATCCTGGGCTCCTGTGAAAAAAATACAAGCCAACAGGCACATGCAAGTAGGGAGCAAGATAAGATGGTTTGTATTCAGCATATTCCCGGAGCTTTCTCCAGGCCTAAGGCGGTTTCTAGAAGCTCCTGGCCTGACATTTTCATTATATTTCTCTTTTGTATTTATAACTTTGTGCCTTTCTGCCAGTCTTCTTATTTGTAGTCTCACTGGCTTTACCGTCAAGTTTAAGTAATTTTATATTTTGCACTTTAAGATAATAAAATTGCTGCAGTTCTAATGCCAGCTGCAACAGTTTTCTAGCACTGCTGTCAGTCCACTGAGATCTTTAATTAATTGCAATAAAAATGATACAGCTGAAAACCTGTTTCAAAATCTCTGGTGTAGAAATCTAAAAAATATGATTTATTTAGCCTTGATTTAATAGTAATTATAACAGAAGGGTTGTATTAGCCTAGCAGATAATAAATTTTCTTGTTTCCTATAGTTTCTTACACTGCCACAATGAGAATAAATTGTTTACTCATCCCGAGTCTTGCCAGCTTTATTGGTTAAACATTTTCAGATTTTAGGTTAAAAAAAAATGTCTTTTAGTTTCCTTGAGCATTTTCTATTTCTCCGTGAGATCTTCAGTTCTTCATTTAAGGAACTGAAAAAACACATAAAAGCTTTGAACCTTGGTTCCGTAAATGATTTAACCTTTAAGAGTATTGACAGCAGTTCTTTGAATAAAAGTTTTCTTTGCTTAAGCTGACTCAACAAAGTAAAGTTAAACATTTCTGCTGTGCCTTAAGTTTACGTCAAGCCCCTGGGTTTTGACAGCCTACCGTCCTTTGAGTGGCTAAGGAGCCTGTCTCACCAGCAGCATGCCCCAGGCTTCAGAGCAGGCTCACCGTGGTGGTTTGATCCAGGTCACTCTCGCTCATCCTTAGTCTGCTTTGGAGGACGGAGCGGAGACATCAGCCCAGAGTGTACAGACTTCTTCATTCATCATTGTGTTAGCTGATCATGATACAATTATCTTTAGCCACAAATACAGCAACAGCAATATGTTATCTCTGTTCTTAATTGTTTTAGTCACCAAGCTATATCTTCACATTACTGCTAGTAAATATTCTTGTATTTCTATAGCATCATAACTTTTCTTATGAGCTTTAGTCTTAATTTTACTGAAACTTCCTCAACTTGCCCTTTTTTCTGTAGCCAGGCAATCTTTTTTCTAACCTTGGAGCTGCAGTTCTGTGCCTGTCCCCTCATTCCCTTTTTCTCACAGGGTAAGCTCCGCCTTATGAGCTCTGAGCCTTGGGGGATCTAGGGTGAATTCTCTCTCCTCTTCCTTTCCCCGTATAAACTCATCTTGGCTTCCTGCTCACTTCTATTCTTTGTCCCTTGGACATTGATTCTTCCTTTCTCTGTCATTAGAGAGACATTCCTCTGTGTACTTCAAGGAAGCACCCAGCTTCCTTCTTCAGGCCAGATTTCTGGCACCTCCCAGCAAATATCCTTTGAAATTGAACATTTAAACACTTAAAGCTGAAAGACTTGTGAACTTGGGCTGCGAGTTAACAATTTTAATGTAACAAATTGTATGTTCCACAGCGTTCAGACTTGAATTTAAGATGCGAGCAGAGACCCTGTTCTTCAGCATTGGGTTTCAGTCTGCAGCTTCGTGAACCAGAGCAACCTGAGCGCACAGAAATTCCAGAGCCGGCCTCTAGCGTCTCATGGCAATCCTATATTTCATCAATTTTAAAATACATTTTTATATCTAAAATTAGGATACATATTTTAACCAATAGTGTCATAATTCATTTGGCGGCATTTTCTTTCTTAGGCATACATAAAATAATGGTGTATCTTAAAATTGACCATGTCCTATATTTGATGAAAATACAGTAGTGATAATAGCAGTAGCTAACATCTGTTGAGAACCTACTATGCCCAGGAATTTTTCTAGGTGTTTTTTCATTTAATCCTTATACCATCCTTAAGAAGTAAGGATGTTCAGATGAAAAAACGAAGGCATAGAAAAGTGTAGCTGGTAAGTGATGGAGCTAAGATTTGAGCTCAATGAACAAAACGCTACAGAGCTGCCCGCTTAACCCTCATCTGGCTACACTGTCTCTTCACAACTGTCTTTTCCCCTCTTCCAGGCACCGTTGGCTTCACTGTATGACTGATGATCCTCCAACAACAAAACCGCCTGCTGCTCGTAAATTCATCTGGACAAACCATAAATTCAACCTGAGTGGCACTCCAGAACAATATGTTCCTTATTCCACCACTAGAAAGAAGGTTCAGGAGTGGGTCCCACCTTCAACACCTTACAAGTAAAGACAATGAAAAGTAATTTAAACATGTACAATATGGGGCTTTTCATGTAATTGCACTTTTACTGCTTACTGTTAACTTGATTAAAATTGTTTGATTAAGTGATTGTCTTTTGTGTCTTTTTGCCCTTGGTCATTTATCAGTTGCAAAATAGAAGCTTACAAACAAGGGTGACTGAAGTAGACTTCTGTCGGGGTGGCTGCCTGGTTTCTAGTTCCCCCTTGCCCCATCATCGTGACCCAGCCTCACTACCATCGCTGATCGATAGGGGAAGACCTAGAGCTGAACAGATTTTCTTGTGGGAATTTGAGACAGAGAGGTTAACAGTCATCAGAACTGGACAGCTTTTGTGTTAGTTCTGTCTATGGAGAAGGTTATCAGAGATTTCCGATTTCCTGAGCTTTGATTCTTTCCAGTTTATTTGGATCTGTGAAGTATCCCAGGAGCCATCCAATGTATTCTTATTTCTTTAAGTTAACTAGGGTCGCTGACTTGTTGTTATTGTTGTTGCTGGCAAAGAAAAGAACTTGGATATTCAGATTGGTCCCAAAAATGGGTTGTAGGCAAAAGGCGTTCAGGGAAATGAGGGATCTTTGGAATTGGTTGTCTGGGTAGGATGAAAGGCAGTGCCACATCCCTCTGTATTCTGGCTAGAAAGCTAGCAGCTCCCGTAACCAAATAGCTTATCAAGTTACCAGGATCCATGAAGCCCCTGAGGATAAGGTCCTAGGACACTGGTTAGTAGCCACCATAGGACAATATAAGGGTGATGGGAGAAGAATGCGAGGATTGTGCAGTCACATAGTTGCTTCAAGGGCACTGGATAACTTAAGGGAGAGAATGAACCTTGTTTCCCAAATCTCAAGTCATTGAGTGAAACTGGGCAATTAATGACCTAGCTATAACCTCCAAGTTTCTTTCGTGAAAATTCAGGGGTAGAGTGGGATCCTGATTGTTCGTGTAGGGATATCTGGAAGGCGCTAGAATGTCCTTGGTTCCACATTGGAGTCACCTAGGGCGATTTTTAGGCTCTAGAGGCCCACACTATTAAACCAAGGGCTCTACCCCCACCACCTGAAGAGTCCATTGCAGCTAAGGTTGGGAACTACTGAGCTAAAGAAAACACACCAAACTAGTCCTGAAACATTCTTAATCATCAAAAACCAAAGTTTTCTCACAGCCTTATCGCTAAGTATCCTTTACTTAGCTGGATCAGGTTGAATTCTGTGCCCTCAGGAGACACTATATTCAATGTGCAATTTGTGCAACTGTCTGCAGTTGGCTGACTGATGCGGGGCAGATTTTACATGCTCTGTCCACCTACCCCTCCACTACGTTTTCTGTCAGGGCTAAATCATTGCTTTCTAACATCATTAGGAATAGACTGGCAAGGGAAGCTGGTGAGCAACCAGAACTTTGGTCCTGGCTTGCTGTTCTTTCTGCATCAGGTGTGTTGGAGGTTCACCTGATAGGAGAAAAATGGATGTGGTCTTTACAGGAAGGGAAAGGTGGAAAGAGGCGATGATTAGGAAATGTCTGATCTGCAGAGTCTTTGACTGTGGTTAAGTAACCTTAGGGTTTCTAGGAACGAAAGCAACAGGCAGCTACCTTAGGTTTTAACCTGATTTTTTTTTTTAAGCCAATTTTATAGGTCTAGGTAACAGACACTTGAATCAAGCTGGGAGATCACAGCCTCTATCGTAATCCGTAGACCTGAGTTAGTTCTCAGGCTAAGAACCCTTGATTTAAGGGCTGTGCTGTAATGATAGAGATGTTGGTTATGAACCTTCCACCCAGTTACTTCTTTGGGTGATGTGTACTTGGAAAAGAGCAATATCCGGTTTCTAGGGATCAGCGGATACTTGTTCCAAGTTAGCACCAACTTTGGGGGGATTGAGAACATTATGACCCCTGATAAGAGTAGAGGTTATGGGAGGAAGATTGAACCCCATTTCACTGTAAGGCCCCTGGGACACTGAACTCCCCTCCCTTTGTCCCATCCTATGGTTTATTTCCTCAGTTCCTACGTGTGGATAGGATGCACATCCTTTGCAGAAGCTCAATGTTGGCTCCCAGCCCTGAGGAGTACAGTGTTCTGTGGCAGAAGGGCCAAGGGGAAGCACTCTCTCTACCAAAATAATGAGTAAAAAGCAGCACCTCTGTAATGGGGGTGATTACAGAGGTTAGTACAACCACCAAAGGGTAGAACGATACAAATGTGGTAGTCTGTCATATCCCCAAATGCAGTGTACTTCCATTTGATGAGTGAGAAAGATTGATGCAGGTCTTGGAGAATGACTGGACTCTACATTAAAACATAACTTTGAGGTGATCCTAATTATAGCTGCTGTTTCTGAAATGGTGTCTTTATTGGAGCAACTTAGTGCAGCCTCTGGCATTTGACATATAACTATTGTTTAACCAATGCATTTTTACCCATTTCGGTTTGCAGAGTCCATTAGCAGTTTGCTTTTACCTGGCAGGAACAGAAATAGCTTTATAAATCTGTCCCCCAAGTATCAGCTCTAGCCGTTTGCTTCATGAGGACATTCAGTGCCTCACCAAACCATAGGCTGTCACATTAGTCCACTATGTTGATACAGGGCAGGAAATACCAGCTGCACTAATGCCTTGGTAAGACACATTGTTGCGTCCCCCGGGACAAGGGCTGTGGAGTGCAAGAGGGGCTGCGCAGGGTTAAGAAAACTCAAGAGTCAAGTATAGGGCTAAAGCGGGGCCAAGGGACTCAAGCCTCTAAACGACTGAGCCCCGAATCGGGCCAACGCATGGCTTTTATTAGTAATCATACAAGGAAATGAAACTTGTTTTTTCCATGGTCTGTGAGTGTCGTGCCTGAAAGCTGTTTTCTCCGAAAGTCCCCATTGTACTCCAACACATACTGTACCTTCATACACACACACACACACACACACACACAAACACACAACCCCAGGGGATGGAGTCACTGTACCAAAACCATCCAGATAAGGGAGATGACCGATATCATTCCATCGGGTCTCAGTCTTCCGAGACACCTCCTCGGGACCTTATGAGGTCATGGGGTTGGTGCGGGGGTGGATGGGAGGCGCAGACAGTTCAGCAGCTGTAAGGCAACACTCCTGTATGCCAAAGGATGGAATTGGAATTTCAGAAATACAGGTGCTTGACTGCTTAGCAATATCCCCAGGGATCCAATGGCCTAGCACATGTTGAGATAGCCCTTCCAGTGTTAGGGACAAATTGCCCACCTTGCCTGTTGTACAACTAAGAAAGGCACAGCACCTTGTGCCCTGGGCTTAGAGAGAACATACAGCACGGAAGTGTTTTGCACTCATTTATTTACCAGGTGACCTGAAAAGCTGGCAGTGCAGAAACAGTCTCTGTAGGAAGACTCAGGCTGCCACCCAACAGACTCTGCTACTCAGCCCTCTCAAAATACCTGCAAGGTTGGGCTACTTACTGAAGTCAGAAACAAGTCTCTCCAGGAGAATCATGGTGGACGCCCACGGGAGTTTGGAGCAAGGACATGACCCCCGTTAGGAAGATGACTCTTTTCCTTTTCAGGAGCAGCTCTGATTTGCTACTGTATGTTGGAGACCATGAGACACCAGGTGGTAACTAATCCACCTATTCAGAGTCGACCGTTTCGGATAACATGCCATCACCTGGTAAATGGGACTAGAGTAGGCCACCAAGGCACATTCAGTGTGTGAGAGCAGATTTCTCCCTACTCTGTGCCTTTACCTACTGCAGTCCCACTCCTCGCCTCTACCAATCTGTCCCTTTGCCCACGTGAACAGTTGTTGACCAATTAACTGAGACTGAAAAAAGTCAAGGTTGGTTTACAGATATTGAACAATGTGCACTACCAGCTGGAAGTGTGCAACTGCATACCACAACCCCTAGCAGCAGAGGACAGCAGAGGGCAGGATTTCAGCAGGAATCAGCAGGCAGGATTTCAAGCAATGCTTTTTGTCATGAACTTTGGCTGAAAGAAAATATGAGCTCTATAACCAGTCACAGGCTAGATGGTCAGAAACTTGAAAAGAGCAACATTGAAAACTGGTGTGAAGGTTTTGGGACGGGCCTTGCAAATGAATCTCGAGGATTGGACCTGGAGTCCAGGGGGAATTTGAACAAAGCAGCCGGGTGCTCACAGGGTCATCTGAGCACAAATCCTTGTCTCGGTTGGCTTCTGGGGGAACGCAATATAAATAAAACACTTCTAAGGCTTGGAGCCTCATGGTGGCAAGTTCACTTCATTGGACTTCTTCCGTCTGAGGGGAAGTTTGATTTGTTTCCATGGAAATGGAATGCTATTCTGAATTTGGATCTGCTTTTCTAGCCTATCATACCTTGGCCAACACCAACATTCATGGGCTTAGAATGCCTCTGCTTTGTCATACATACGATAGTGCTCCTGGCCAAGAAACCCACTCCACAGAAAACAGGCAATGAACTAGTAGCTGTGGGAGTCCCTGCTTGTATTCATAACATGCCCCTGTTTATCTCTCACACATCAGCTTTCTTATTTTATAATAACATCACCTGTATATTGCATTGTGTGCTCGCCACCCAGAGTCTAGTCTTCCATCACCGTATATTTGCCCCCTTTTACCCTCTTCATCCTCCCACCACCTCCCTGTTCCTTTTGGTAACCACCCTTCTGTTGTCTGTGTCTATGAGTCTGTCTGTTTTGCTTGTTCATTTGTTGCTTTCTGTTTTATATCCCACATGAGTGAAATCATGTGGTTCTTGTCCTTTTCTGTATGGCTTCACTTAGCTTGATAATCCCCAAATCCATCCATCTTTCATCACTTTTTATGGCTGAGTAGTATTCCATTGTATAAACTGTATTCCACATCATCTTCTTTATCCAGTCATCACTCAAAGGACACTTAGGCTGTTTCCATATTTTGACTATTGTGAACAATGCTGCAGTGAACATAGGGGTGCATATATCTTTACAAGTAAGTATTTTCAAAATTGGGGGTAGATACCCAGAAGAAGGATGCTGGGTCTTATGGGATTCTATTCTTTTTTTTTTTTTTAAAGATTTTTATTGGGGAATTGGGGGGATGGGAACAGTGCTGGAGAATTGGGGGAAGGGGAACAGGGCAGTGTCACTGGCCCTCATATGTGGGATCCGAACCGGGGCCCTCTGGCGTCCCAAGCCAGTTCTCAACCATTGCGCCACTCGGCCGGCCCAAGGGGATTCTATTCTTAATTTTTTAAGGAACCTCCAGGCTGTTTTCCATAGAGGCTGTACCAACATACATTCCCACCAGCAGGTGTATGAGGGTTCCTTTTTCTCCACAGCCTCTCCAACATTTGTTATTACTTGTCTTATTGATAACAGCCATTCTGACAGGAGTGGGGTGCTATCTCAGTGTGGTTTTGATTTGCATTTCTTTAAACAGCCAAGTTCATTCTGGTCTTGGGGCCTTTGCACTTGCTGTTCCTTCTGCCTGGAATAGTAACATCTTTGTGTTGCCCGTTCATTTGTATCATTGATGTTTCACCTTACTAATATTCCTTCCTTAGCAAGATCGTCTGTGTCCATCTAATCTAAAGTAGCTCCCTTGAAACTTGCTACTTTAGAATTTTATTTATATAAATTTGCTTGCTCTATTTTCTTCATAGTATTCATCATTTCTTTTTGAGAAAAGGCACGAACAAAATTATTCTAGCAAATAATCTGTGTGTTCAGCATTTACTGAACACTTAACTATCCACCTGAAGTAAAACAGTATTGATCAGATGTAATCATTTTGCTAGAGGTGAGATAATGATTCAGCTGCAGACCTGAACAGCAAATTCTAAAATTTCAGGAAGTAAAGTCCCCTGTGGGGAATAACATTAAAGCATGCAAACAGTTATAAATGGGAAACTGAAAATGTTTCATTGAGCAATTTTTGTAGGAGAAAGAAAAAAGTACACTGCCATGATGTCATGCTGTTTCCACAAAGATTAGTGATTATTTCAAGGGTTTATAATCACGTGTGTGATCAGCTTGCAAAGACCTCTAGGCTTGCGACTCTGCTTTAAATCACATCTCTACTTATGGAGAAATCCTATTTATAACGTTCTCCTCAAATGAAAGTTAATTCGTACACTGCTGCCAAGTGTCCATGGGTATGAAATGCAATCACTTCATAAGTGCACAGTAAGTAAGTCGCCTTTGTCGGCTCTGGCTCCAGGAAGGTCACATCTGTGTATATTCTGAAGACTTATGGAAAGAATGGAATTACAGAAGTGGACATATAGGGCGGCCGGTTAGCTCAGGTGGTTACAGCACAGGAAAATAGCACCAAGGTTGCCGGTTCAATCCCTACATGGGCCACTGAGGTGCACCCTCCACAACTAAATTGAAACAATTACTTGACTTGGAGCTGATGGGTCCTGGAAAAACACTCACTGTTCCCCAATAAAAAAAAGAAGAAGATGACGAGGATGAGGATGAAGAAGGAGGAGGGGGAGGAGGAGGAAGAGGGGGAGGGGGGAG
>NW_017731413.1:4895781-4925536 GCF_001890085.2 Hipposideros armiger
ATACATACAAGGAACAAAGACTGATAAGCTTAGCTCTTAACAAGACACATTGAAGAAGAAGAAAAAGAGGGGAGGGGAGGGGGAGGGGGAGGAGAAGAAGACATGTAGTGGTAGATGGTTTAATAAATGCATTGGGACAGAGCTGGTCTTAGGAAATTATTTCCGGGCTGCTGTCTGGCACTGATCCAGCCCTCCTGGCTCAGAGCAAAGAGAATACACAGTGTGTTGCACGTTTCACTTACATGAATACAGAGTGAATGGCATTCCCTGGAGCTGTGGAGCACATTAGTTCTGGGTTTAGCCACCAGCATGGGTCAGGGAGAGAATCCAGTTCCTGGAAAGCATATGTCTGGACCTCTGTTGTTTGGGCTTGCCCACATGCCTTTTCCTTCCTTTTGTCATAGAATCCTGACTTCTCTTGGAGGGGGAGGGGGTTCATCCTTTTCCTATTTTCAACTATATGGGTCAGTGGATTTGTACCCACTCTGTAATTCTCAGAGTCTTGAATCTCAGTCTTTAGTGATTGTTTCCGGAATGAATAAGTGACCCAAGATAGGCCAATGAAGGTTAAGTCTAGGACTTTATTTGGAACTACCGGAAAAACAGAATTCCTCATCTATAAGACTCGAGGCTTGGAGGACATATGTCAGGTGTGGCTGGGAGGGAGGCTGAAAGTGAGGTCAGTGCACCGGGAAATGAAGCCAAGAGAAGGAAAAGGGCCGAGTCCTGATCACAGTGTGTAACACCTGGCCCCAGGTGTGCCTGAAGCTACGATTCACTTAGACTTTTGGGTTATGTGAACCAATAAGTTTCCCGATCATTTTTTTTCTCAACCTTGATTGACATAGACTTCTTTCAGTTGCAACTGAATGTCCTCACTGATATAACATCCTTCCGACTTTATTACTTCTCCTCTGTAGCAATGAAATTTGTTATTGGTATGCACCATCTTTCTTACTAGATGTACCCCTGACTATGATTTGTGACTCATATATGTGGGCATATCATGGACCAGTGATGTTTGTTAGGATCCATTGGTATAAACTAATAAATAGCTTTATTTAAGGAACTTGAACTTTGTGTCCAAGTGGATGCATACATTCCACTGCATTTGAGGATACCTCCAGGCCTTTAAAACTCCTGTGTGTGATGGCGCTCCTCGGTGATTCCACTTACAAAGAGGTCTACAGATTGTAGCCTGGACTTGGAACTTGAGCCACCATAAAATTGCTAAAAAACTGACAATCCTGTTTATGTCACTAAATCAGGCTAAGCGTCAACCCCACAGCTTTAGGTGATTTATGATACTCTTTTTAGAGCAATAGAAAGAGGCTGAAAAATAATGTGCCGGGGGATCTGCATCCTAATTTGAAATTTAAATGTTAAGTTACCATGAAAAACTATTTTCACATTAATGAAAAACTATCTCTTTGCAGGTAGGGACTAATGAATGTGTAGTGTTAAGAGTTTCGTTTAAGGCAACACAAATCACTAGAACCATTAACTCTAACTTGAGGTAGGCAGAAGAAACAAAAAGTTACTCATGGAAGAAGCACTTGGCCATGTAAAAGCCAGCCACACAAAATATGCATATCTCACTAGTATCATCTCACCTAATAGAGCAGCATTCAACCGGGGCTAAGCGTGGTGCCCCGGGCGGTGGGATTGTCATCAGAATCTGGGAGATATCTATACTTTGAAAAAGCATATGCGTATAGAACATTAAAACATAACTTTGCATTGGTAAAATAAATAAAACAACCCATTATATTATCTTTATAATAAAAACAACAAGAAACAAAACTCAGTAAAATTCTTGGCTGTTAGGACATGCTAGTTAAAAAAAAGATTGAGAATTGGGATCAACTGCTAACAGGTATGGGGGTTTCATTTGGGGGTGATGGAAATGTTCTTGAATTAGATAACGATGGTTGCACAACATGGTGACTATCCTAAAAACTAAGTTATACACTGAAAAATGGTTTAAAATGGTGAATTTTGTGCCATGTGACTTTATCTCCATTTTTAAAAAAGGATTAAGAAACTCAGTTCTAATGAGTTGACAGTAATCCTATGTCCTTAGCATAAAAGAAAGTGGTATTTATCCTGCTATAGGGCTTCTTAAAAACAAGTCTGTCTCCTGGGCAAGCACCATATGATTATTCCATCTTTGGGCAATTGGGGTAATTGAGACTCTTTCTATAAATTCTATTACCTGAAGGTAACCAAGTTCCCAAGAATTATAAGACCACACAAAAGAGGGAGAGCAAATAGGGAGGGATGGAAGACTGATCTGACCAGGATGTCCTGAGATTGGATGTTGATACTTTGGGCTTGACATCCCCTCTGAGACCAAATGTGACCCCATCTGAGAGGCTGAGGGGCTCTAGAAATCATGAGAAGAATTCCATATGAGGTGGAGGGGGGAAGTGACCAACCCTTTACCACAGTTTGAGATTCTGGATTCTTGAGATGCCACTCCTGGGAGCAAGAAAGGTCCATCTCCAGACCTAGAAGCACTAAAATGCCCTGTGTCACTGGGACTGGGACTAATGTTACCCAGACCGCTGTGTGCATGGTCTTCATGCATTGTATAGTGACACATGTTTTTTCCAGACTTAGAAAGGTTGTTCCTTACATGAAAATAAAACCATCTTACATTTGCTTAGCACTTTTAAAACAAAGTACTTTTTTCATGCATCTTGATACATAACCTAAATTCATAAATACAGAGGGTGCCAAAAAAATGTATACACATTTTAAGAAAAAAAAACACCCCTGTATTAAAATTGTAATACAATGAATGACGCTAGCATTCATTTGATTAACGCCATCTTTTGAGGGAACGTCATACTACTACTACACATTGCTACCATAATTCAATTCAACTTCGAAAAGTAATACATAGATAACATCTCTTAAAATGTGTACATTTTTTGGCATCCCCGGTATATCTTCATGCAGCGTGGGCAATAATCGAGCTGGAAAAGCCATTAAACATAAAATACTCAACTAATGTTTCCCTTGATTTGGATGCCTAAGCAGAGAGTTAGGAAGTAAAAGTTGCAGCTGCTATTGAGAAAGTAAAAAGCAATTTGAGGGCCGGCCGAATGGCTCAGTCGGTTAAGAGCTCGCTCAAGAGTGTGAGCTCTGAGCAACAGACTCGCAGGTTTAATTCCCGGCCCGAGCTGAGCTGCCGCTGAGCTGCCAACAGGTGGCAGGATGGCTCAGCTAAAAGAAATAATAATAAAATAAAAATAAACAAATTTAAAAAAAGCAATTTGAATATTTCTAACCCTAAAAACAAATGAAGCTCTTGGTTCACAATTTCAAAGTTAGACAGTTTTTATGTTATGTAAGTGAATAGCATAGTGAGATGTGTTGAGGGAGGAGATGGACATGAGAAAAAGAGAGATGGAGAAAATTAGTCTCAATGCGCCTGTAACTCACCAGCTTGTCAGTGGAGGCAGGAAAGGGAGGAAGAAAGAAATACCATTACTCTCCAGGACAAGCCCTCTTTTGAACTTGCCAGCCCGGTATATCTAAGTTACTTTCCTTTCTATGTTTGGCCTCTGAAAATGCACTGGACCCATTAATGAATTTATTCCTGGATTATATTGAGGAAGGGAGGGAGGGAGGGGAAAAGCCAGGTTCCAGATGTGAGCCTTGATTTGTGAATGCCTCTCATCTTAATCCCTCTAAACAGGAAACCATAGCAGTCTGCCTGAGGTCTCGCTCAGATTTGGGTCAATTTACGCATAATCTCTCCCTCTCCTCTAACCCTCAGCCTCTTCTGCTTCCATCTCTTAACACAGTAAATATATGCTCTCTCCCTGCACCCCACAAATACATCTGTTTTGTACGTGAGTTTTGCTTTGCTCCACCTTTGAAGCTTCCATCAAACAGGAAAGGAAGGCCGTTTCCAGGGCTTCCTTCCCAAGGTGTTGGTTGCATTGAGGGGCAAGTGAGAAAGGAAGGGGAGGAGGGGAAGAGCAGCTGCTCCCCTCATTAAAATGTTGTTTTACTACAGATCTATGAGGAGAATGCATCTGGGGGGAGAGGATTAGGTGAGAGAGGGTTTTATCCTGTTACTGATTAATACTCTGCCACCAATTACTGCTTGACAAAAAACACATGCAATATCTTATTTAATAGTTAACACACCATAGAATTATATCGTCTGTAACAGACCCAGCCTGCCAAGGACCCATTAATCAAGTTTTCCTCTTAAAATTTTTTTTTAAAATGTATGTTGGTTTAATTTAACTGTGCTGCTTCCTGTTTGGTTCTCCCTGGTCCAGCTTAGGAAGTCCTGAGCTCTCTCCTCTAATTCCCAACACCTTCTTGTTTCCTTAGGATGATTGTGATCCAGGAGTTGTGGGACGGTTGGAGAAAACACGTCCCCCCTATCTGGGGATGATGGCTTCCCTTGTGAGGAGATGCTATGGTGATTTTGTTCAATGACTTTTTTTAATGGAGAGGAGATTCAGGGTGATGGGGTTAATTGGAAATAACTGGTTTACCAGAGTGATAGAAAAGGGGCTGGGAAAACAGCTGAGTGCACTTCTCTTCCTTAAGAAACCCAAACTCTCTCAGCCATGCCGGGGGTTTGGCTGGTGGAACCCTGCCGGAGTGCCTAGAGATGCTTCAGACCTGTGGTCCCCTCAGCAGAGCTCCTCTTTGCCTGGAAAGGGAAGAGCAGAAGTAGCCTGAGTCCAGAGCGCTGGACTGACTGGGTAGTACCTTTCCTGGTTTGCTGGGTGTGTCAGTCCAGGCTACTGCTTGGAAGCTTTCATTGCATTCCTGACAAGGTTCCTGTGTCTGTAACCCCCTCCAATGTGCAGGAACAAAATCGATGTTTGACAGGAAAGACTGGTGGCACAATTAGAACAGAATCTTAGCTTTGCCTCCTCCGGTCCTTTTAAATTTAATCCAATGGGGGAAGCTTTTCCCTTGATCTAGATGAAAATTGAAAAGATTCCATGTTTTTTGGTTTATTCTTATATAAGAAACAGAGCTACAGTAACTTTAGGTCTCAAACACTATCTCAGTTTAGGAATTAAATTACACAGTTCAAAATATTGAATGGTTTTTTAATCCACAAAGTTATTTTAATTTACAAAGTTAAGGCAATTTGTGTACTAATAGATAATGTAGTAATATATAACCAGAATAAAGGGCCACAATAGATTTAATTCACCACTTCCCCCACATGGCCATCCAAATGAGTGTTAAAATTTTCTGGTTAGATCCCATCTCCACCACCAGTTTGGGTATTTAGCTTATCTCAGAAAGCGTCTTTCAATGATTTTAAAGGTGATTTCTGAGATAAAATCCCTTGGTTTCACCTCCCTCTCTGTTCCACGGATGAATTCCTTTCTCTTATTTTAATTTAATTCAACACATATGTATTGAAATTCACAATATGGACACGGTATCATGTTTGGTGTTGTAAGGCAAATCAGAGATGAGTAAAGTATGGTTCTTGGTTTCAAGCTTTCTTTATCTTGCTCTATCTATCTATCTATCTATTGGGTTGTCAGAAAAGTCATGACGTATTTGTCTATGTTTTTTAAAGGTCATTTATTTATAATAACAACAAAGATCAATCAATGATATATTGCCCGTTTTGTTCGATAACCTTTTGCCATCTTTCAGTGAGCTTCATAATTCCTCCTTCATAGAAGGACCTGTCTTTATTTGTGAAAAACTGAACAAGGTGCTGATTTACAGCCTCATCTGACTTGAACGTTGTACCACGCAAGGAGTTTTGAAGACAGTGAAACAAGCGGAAGTCCGACGGCGCAAGGTCAGGCGAGTATGGTGGGTGTGGCAACACATCCCATCCAAGTCCCAGTAATTTTTGACGGGTTATCTTACTTGTGTGTGGTCTTGCATTGTTGCGATGGAACACAACTCCTTTACAATTAACAAGCTCTGGATGTTTCTGGATGATAGATTCGTTCAAACTGTCCAACTGCCGACAGTACACATTTGAATTGATTATTTAGTTCCTTGGTAGGAGCTCGAAAAACACAACACCTTTAAAATCCCACCACACTGAGAGCATAACCTTCCTCTGATGAATGAATGTCTGCTTTCAATGTTGTTTGAGGCAAATCATCACGTCGGGACCAAGACCGTTTGTGTACCACATTGCTGTAAACAATCCACTTCTCATCACCAGTTATCAGTAGCTTCAAAAAAGGATTGTTTTCCTCACGATTAATGAGCATATTGAAGATGTTTATACATGCCGTCAAATGAACTTTGAGTTCATGCAGAACCCAAATATCGAGCTTGCTTACGTATCCCAGCTTCTTCAGGTGGTCGTGAACTCTTAAATGATGGATGTTCAATGTTTCTGTGATCTCTCGTGTTATGTAACGTGGGTTTAACTCGATCAATGCCTTTATTTTGTCGTCACCAACCTCGGTGGGCCTCCCTAACTGAGGAGCATCGTTGAGATCAAAATCACCAGCACGGAATTTCATGAACCATCGTTGGCACTGGCGTTCTTGTAGAGCATTGTCACTGTAAACCTTATGCAACTTTTCACAAGCTTGACACACGTGCTTCCCTTTATGGAAGTAAAACAGTAAAATATGGCAAAAATGCACAGTTTGGTCTCCCATCTTCAACTTGTTGTAAAATCTCCAAAACTCAACCAAATCGCTCAACTTTTTAAAATTTATTTATTTATTTATTTTATTTATTTACTTTAGCTGAGCCATCCTGCTACCTGTTGGCAGCTCAGCGGCTGCTCAGCTCGGGCCGGGACTCGAACTGCTTCAACTTTTTTTTAGAATGAAGCTAGAGCTGTCAGCTTTCAAATGACATAGCAATAACATAGATGTGAATGACTCTAGTACTTCCAAAAATGAACTAGTGCCATCTGTCACAAACATGCGTCATGACTTTTCTGACAACCCACTATCTATCTATTTACCTATCTATCTACCAATCAATAAATATGTAAATGGTGTGATAGATACTGTTTATAGATGGGATCAATAGACAGAATAGCTACACACACATAGAGATAGAGATATATTCCAGTGGGAATGGAGAGAGAAGAGGCTAAAATAAGTGGTGGAGAGATTTTTTCTTAAAAAAGAAGCATATTGGCACATTTGCTTTATAGAGACACAAGCAAAGTATCTGAGGGTAGAAGAAAGGGGGTATTGTTACATCTTGCTGGGGGAGATCATGTAACATGACCTGGCGAGCTCTTCATGGCCTGGCTTCCCTCCATCTCTCTAGCCCAATCTCCCAGAACTTGTTCCCAGCCCTGTGTCAACTACAGTAACTTTCAGTTTCTCACACCAGTCCTGTCCCTTCCTCCCTAGAGGCTTGGGACATACTCTTCCACCTGGAATTGTTTTTCCATTATCACCTCAGAAAACTTCCCTGGGTCCTACGTAGGATCAGGCTCTTCACTATTCTCACAGGACCCTGTATTTTAGCTGGGACCCCTTAAAATTGTAATTAAACAACCAGCATCAAATTAGATGCTCAGTCAGTATCCTTCACCTTCCCTGGGATGCAGCTCCACAGTGGAAAAATATATCATCAATATATCCCCAGCACCTGTAACAATGTCTTGCATATAGTAGGGACTCAATAAATATTTTTGAACAGATTAATAAAGGTGGCATTTAGGATTTTTTCTCCTCCTCCTCTTTTCCCTTTCCTTTCTCTTCCAGCCCAGCTCTCCTTTCTTTCAATGCGTTACTCCTTCTAATAATATTCTTTTCTCTTAGTTCTGCACACCATACAAGTCCTCCTGCAGTCTGCTAGGACCAGTCTGTGAATTGAGAGAAGACCTCCCATTTGTTCTATATATATTGCATCCTGGGGGACATAATCTAGGTGTTGCAAATGGTTCCTTCAGAGACATCGTTTGGGGTTTGTCTGAGAGGAGGTTGCTGCTCTAAGTGTGATCTTTGGACAGGAGCATAGCGACACTGGGGAGCTGTTTGAAATGCAGTCTAAGCTCCACCCCAGTCAGATTTCACATTTGAACTAGACCCTCAGGTGACGGTGCTCAGTGAGCACTGCCCTGAAACAGTTCCTCCCCTAGGATTAGATGGGTGGAGAAGAAAGCAGGTTCAGTCATAGGATGCATCAGCTGTGTCCTCTCCCAAGAAGACAACAAGATGGAGTTAGGCATGCAAGAGTTTTATTGGGAGTTAATGAAAGAGAGAGAGAAACCTGCAGAGCTCATCAGGGGAAGCCTCTGCTCACGATGCTGATCTGACACCTGTGAAAGAGGGGAAGGTGAGTAGGACAGGGAGTTTCAGCCTGCAGTGTATTTCTTACAAAGACTTGGTAAATCCAGTGGGAGAGCCAGAGCAAAGACAGCACAGTAGCAGTGTCTGCATTGGGCAGAAGTGGCCAGGTCCTTGTAATCCTGCTGCGCTCAGTCATTGGCAGAGGGCTGCCCAGGACGACCTTGGCCTCTGCATGAAAGCGAAGGCACAGCCAGAGGTGCTGATAGCTGGAGGCTGTCAGCTAACGGCACTCCTTGAAACAAAAAAGGAAGTTCTTTTCTTTAAAAGAGATCCTAGGGCCGGCTGAGTGGCTCAGTTGGTTAAGAGCTCGCTCAAGAGTTTGAGCTCTGAGCAACAGCGGTTCGAGTCCAGCCCGAGCTGAGCAGCCGCTGAGCTGCCAACAGGTAGCAGGATGGCTCAGCTAAAAAAAAAAAAAAAAAGAGATCCTAGCAGTATATCCCATGGCTATCACATGTAACATCTGAAGATAATTTTGCAAGAAACCTATGAAAGCTAGTAAATGTATGGAAAGCAGATTTAAGAAAACACCACATTAAAGGAAGCCTGACGTGTGCTTTTCAAGGACTGTTGATGTTATACTTAGTCTTCAGGGAACAGCTTCCCCAAGGACCCCTGGGAGACAAGGTCCGGGAAACTTTCTCTTATGGAGTCCAGGGAGAGCCCGTGCAGACCAATGTGGTATCCCTGTATTTACAAAATGCATGAGTCAGTGAACAAGATACAGTGACCCTGGGTCTCTGAGCTCACCCTGTGCAAGCTCAGTAAGCCCCAGGCTCCCCAGGGGCAGACCTGATGCTGATTGGGAAGCTCAGAGCCAGAGAAAGTAAGAATCCAGAGGAGATGTAGCAGGAATAGCAGAGGTCCGGGGTGTGGGGGGGTGGGGGTGAGGGCAAGGCCCCATGGTTAACCAGTGTGGCCTCCACATACTGAGTTTCACTCCCGCACATCTACAAGGACAGCAAACCACATGCACAGAGTCACACACATGAAAACTTTTACCCATGTCAAATTCACATCCACCCTCCTGTACACTTTAAAAAGCCACTTACGCATATATTTCTCCGACCCTGAAATGAGCTTGTATTTCCACACCCTGCTATTTCAACAAACACTTGTATACCTGGTACCAAGTTTCCAAAACATCCCCTATGGGTAGATCACAAACAAGATTCTGTAAAACCCACATATATAAATGCCAAACAACATACAGGAGCAAAAATAATCAGACATTCAAACACACAGTGACTATGTATGGGAACTTAAAACCAGCAAATATCTGGAGGCTGTGTCTGGACCTGCCAGACATGCCTGGGAAGATATTTCCCTTGGCTATAGTCGCACTCTCAGGCCCTGCAGGAGCCAAGGCAGGAGCAAATAGCCTCGATGCTAAACCTGAAGAACTTAGCCATCCTGCCTCCTGTAGGAGGGAACTAAAGCTCTCAGGCCAGATGTTGGGGGGAGAGAGTGCTTGTATCTGGAAAGGGGGTCACACATTTCTATTGAGATGTAGAGTGGAGGGAGCAAGGGCCCAAGCTCTACTTGCTTGGGTTTGAATTCCAGCTTCACCACTTTCTACCTGGATGACCTAGAGCAAGTTAGTCAGCCTTTCTGTCTCATTTTCCTCATCTATAAAGTGAGGATAAAAATAGTACTTACAAAACGGGTGGCTGTAGGAATACTTGTCAAGTGCTGAGAATGGGCCTGGTGCATCATAAGAGCCAAGGAAGTATTGGTTATTATTCTAGTCCTGGGAGTTCTCCATCCCTGGAGATTCCACAGCCTCCCTGGTTCCCTCTCATAAACTGCCCCTCCCCCACCTGCTACACCGACCTCCGGGAAATCGCCAGCTCCCTTCACCAGGCTGAAACTGCTCTCACGAGAATCTCTTTATCCCTCGTCCCCTTCCCTGTTAAGGTTTTTGCAGATGGATTTGTGGAGAGGGCAGAGAGAGGGATTATGTATCTACATGTTTCCAAGGATATGAGACCAGGCAGCGAATGTCCAGACTCCTGCAGCGCGGGGCCTGTCTTGCTGACCACTGCTGTCTGCACTGGGAGTGGGCTTTCCTCAGGGCAAGGGCAGGGGAACGCTGCAAGGTTTCAGCCCGTTACCTTTCGGTTGGATTGTAGGAAGGTGAGAAGAGAGATGCTTCTCCATTGGTCTGGAGATAGTGAATCTATCTATCTATCTATCTATCTATCTATCTATCTATCTATCTATCTATCTGATCTATCATCTATCTATATTTCACAGCCCATAGCTCCGCCACTCCCCTTCCCGTGTGTAATTCTTCCCAAAGAAGAGCGAACCGTTATTTCTCCACGGGAGACATATAAAAAGGACTGTTGTCTCTTCTCTCTTACTCTGACTCAGCTCAAAGCCTCATCCGCTCAACCCAAGACAATTCATTTCCCCTTGAGTCCACTATACGTTCACCGGTTCCCAGGTGAACTGAAATCCAGAACTATTCTCATCTGGTTGCCCTGGGAGTTTCAGCGCCCTTGGTACAACCTGTTCCTCCATCCCCCGCCTCCTCTCCCCCACCCCCACCCCCCAGTCTTTCCCTCCCTCCTGCGCTGGTCTGTGTCCTTTTCAGCCCCCCTCCATCCCCTGCCTGGGGCCCCAGCTGCGCCCTCCAGAGAGGCACTCGCTGCCTCTGACACCCGGGAGGGAGGCGCGAGGGGACTCAGGAGGAGGAAGAGGGGAGGGGAGGAGGCGGGGGGAGCGCTCAGGGTGGAGGCCAAGCGCTGCCGCGCGGAGAGGGGCGGCTGAAGGTTGCATCTGCTGGAAGGAGGCTTTTTTGGCTGCTTGGTAACGGGCTGCCGGAACAGAGAAAGGCAGAGAGCAGTGCAGCGGTTTCTTGACGTCAGGACTCAGTGAGGAGATCGCTCCAGCAACCCCAGCCTGCTCCACTGGCGCCCCGCCGACGGCGGGAGAGGAGCCCCACGCGAGGCGCCCTTTGGGTGTGAGCAGGGTGGGAGGCGGGTGGGAGCGTGTCGCTAGGGGCACAGCATGCCCCCATGGAGATCTCCCTGGTGCCCCTGGAGAACGGCGGGGCCATGACCATCAGAGGAGGAGGTGAGGCCCGGGCAGGCTGTGGCCAGGCCACAGGTGGAGAACTCCAGTGCCCGCAGACAGCTGAGCTTAGAGATGGACCCAAAGAGCTGGCGCCGAGGGGGCACGGTGCGCAGAGGGGCGCAGACCCGGGAGGGCAGCCTTTGCCATCGCTGCCCCAGGAGCTGCCGCAGCCTCGACAGCTGCCTCCCGGTGACCTGGAGGGAGAAGGCGACCCCACCCTGGGCATGGCGGAGGACCAGGTGCTGAGCGCAGGGGCCCTTCACCACCAGCGCGTCCTCATCAACATTTCCGGGCTGCGCTTCGAGACGCAGCTGGGCACCCTGGCGCAGTTCCCCAACACCCTCCTAGGGGACCCAGCCAAGCGCCTGCGCTACTTCGACCCCCTGAGGAACGAGTACTTCTTCGACCGCAACCGGCCCAGCTTCGACGGCATCCTCTACTACTACCAGTCGGGGGGCCGGCTGCGGAGGCCGGTCAACGTCTCCCTGGACGTTTTCGCAGATGAGATCCGTTTCTATCAGCTGGGGGACGAAGCCATGGAGCGCTTCCGGGAGGACGAGGGTTTCATTAAAGAAGAAGAGAAGCCCCTGCCCCGCAATGAGTTCCAGCGCCAGGTGTGGCTTATCTTTGAATACCCGGAGAGCTCCGGGTCCGCACGCGCCATCGCCATCGTCTCGGTCTTGGTCATCCTCATTTCTATCATCACCTTCTGTTTGGAGACCTTGCCTGAGTTCAGGGACGAACGCGAGCTGCTCCGCCATCCCCCCGGACCCCCCCAGCCTGCCTGGCCCTCCCCGGGGGCCAACGGCAGCGGGGCTGCGGCGCCTCCCTCTGGCCCAACGGTGGCACCTCTTCTGCCTAGGACCCTGGCTGACCCCTTCTTCATTGTGGAGACCACGTGCGTCATCTGGTTCACCTTCGAGCTGCTCGTGCGCTTCTTTGCCTGCCCCAGCAAGGCAGAGTTCTCTCGGAACATTATGAATATCATCGATGTGGTGGCCATCTTCCCCTACTTCATCACCCTGGGCACCGAGCTGGCCGAGCAGCAGCCAGGGCGCGGAGGAGGGGGTGGCCAGAATGGGCAGCAGGCCATGTCCCTGGCCATCCTCAGAGTGATCCGCCTGGTCCGGGTGTTCCGCATCTTCAAGCTCTCCCGCCACTCGAAGGGGCTGCAGATCCTGGGCAAGACCTTGCAGGCCTCCATGCGGGAGCTGGGCCTGCTCATCTTCTTCCTCTTCATCGGGGTCATCCTCTTCTCCAGCGCCGTCTACTTCGCAGAGGCTGACAACCGGGAGACCCACTTCTCCAGCATCCCGGATGCCTTCTGGTGGGCGGTAGTCACCATGACCACGGTGGGCTATGGGGACATGAGGCCGGTCACCGTAGGGGGCAAGATCGTGGGCTCGCTGTGTGCCATCGCGGGGGTCCTCACCATCGCCCTGCCGGTGCCTGTCATCGTCTCCAACTTCAACTACTTCTACCACCGGGAGACGGATCATGAGGAGCAGGCAGCCCTTAAGGAGGAGCAGGGCAGCCAGAGCCAGGGGACAGGGCTGGACAGCAGAGGCCAGCGCAAGGCCAGCTGGAGCAAGGGGTCCTTCTGCAAGGCTGGGGGGGCCCTGGAGAATGCAGAGGGAGCCCGAAGGGGCAGCTGCCCCCTAGAGAAGTGTAACCTCAAGGCCAAGAGCAACGTGGACTTGCGGAGGTCCTTGTATGCCCTCTGCCTGGACACCAGCAGGGAAACGGATTTGTGAGGGGGCTCCAGGCTGACTGGCGGCAGTGGGGTGGGGACAGCAGACGCCTCCTGAACCTGGGTATATACTTTATACCACAGAGTATTTCGAAGCCACCCTATACCCTAAGCCTGTCTCTCTTCCTTTCACTCTTTCCCCTCCCTTCCTCTCTCCCTGGGTCCCCCCATTTTCCCTCTTCTTTCCATGACACCAAGAGTCGCCTATTTTTAAAAAAATACCACATTCCATGACGCAGGAGCTGTTCAAATGGTGAGCGTTATGAGATGGATGTATTTGTAGCCAGTTTCTTATACCCAGCAGAGGAATAACCCAAACAAAAATGACTTTAAATAGCCCAGATCCCAAGAGATTTTTGTTACTACCCCCATCCATGTGTTTCAAATTTGCTTTACATACGATTATATTTTGCGTATAGGGGAAAATATTTTTATGGCTGGTGAGTGAATTTTTGTACTATAGTTCAGATGGAGATATTTTGGATATATTTTGAAGACATACGTGGTATTTATGGGAGACAGAGTTACTGTGATATTTTTCTGTGATGCTTATATAAGGGCCAGAGACCCTGCTTACAGCTGTTCTGGTTCCTGTGTCTGCAAGACTCTCTCTTTTCTGGGATGTGGTATAGGTGCTTTGCGCCCAGGGCAGGGAATGTTCTGGAAGAAAGGCAAGTCTGATTTTTTTCTGTGCGCCTTAAACAATTCTTGCAACTGTCTTTGAAAAGAATTTTACTGATGTTAGAGGAAGACTTCTGATAATTCATTCTCTTTATTTTTATCCCCAGGAAATAAAATGTTACTTGATTGAGGCAAGTGTTAGGTTTTTCTACAGCTGATGTTTTTTGTTTTATTTTTGAAATTGAAAAAAAATATAATCTGCCACTTGCTGCTTCTGGTTTTAGAGTCAGAGCAAATGCTACCTTGACTGGGGTAGAAAACTTGGAACACTAGTAGTTTGAGTATCAGTATCTTTTTGCTGGGCCCCCTCTGTGCCTCATAGACGAAGGGGTGAATTCTGTTTGTCTCAGGCTGTTGATGACTTGGACACCCCTGCAACATGTTGTCTGATAATATTAGACTCAGCGTGGAGTGT
This sequence comes from Hipposideros armiger, assembly GCF_001890085.2. NCBI lineage: Eukaryota > Metazoa > Chordata > Mammalia > Chiroptera > Hipposideridae > Hipposideros > Hipposideros armiger. The sequence continues at coordinate 4,910,000 of NW_017731413.1, forward strand.
GGATGGAGCTAAAAGGCAGAGGGTGATCAGCCCCCACAACCTCCCAGCCCCCCTCCCTAAGAAGAAATCCAGCCCCGCTGTGGTCTCCTGGGGCTGGATTGCTGAACTCTCCTTTGTCTGCAGGTTTTAAGCCCTACTTAATGTGGCTCTCAACAGTGCTGAGAAACAAGCCTGATTCTCATAGACCTGAAGCCTGTTCACAAAACACAGCCCCTGTGTGAAAGTCATGGAGGGAGGGAGGGAACAGTACCTTATTATACTCTCCCTGCCAAGCGTGTATGGCAGAGGAAAAGGCACTGCCCTTGTGGTGGACAGAGGCAGTGAGAGGCCAAATGGAAGGGTTTTCTTGTCCACTTTAAAGGCTGGTTTCTGTACATCGCAGCCTTGCCCTGAGTAATCCCTGAACTCAGAGCGAAGCCCTTTGTTTCCTTTTCACTGGATGCTCATGGAAAAGCATCACACTAGGTACAATACTGCCTGCAATTCCTCCCTGGGATAAGCTATTCCTGTAGGGCTCTGAATGCCTTCTGTTGCTTTTTCTGCTGAATAATCCAAAGACTGGTTGTTTCACGTCCTTCCCAAGGTGGGCTGGTGGTCCACCATCACACCTCCGACACCAGTGAGCTTCATGGCTAGTTCTGAGGGTGCATCCCGGTCTCCATGGAACCAGAGAGGATCTACTAAATTGATCTCTGGGAATTGTGGATTCAAATAAGATGCCGACACGATATAAAAGCCAGGGTTTGTGGCTGCCCGGAGTCATTTCCAGTCAGGAACTGTTAGCAGCAAATCTGAGGAGGAAACAGGAGGATTGTGCAGGCAGGGCCCTGTTGTTTTTCATTACATGTGGAGGCAAAGGAAGAAGAACAGAGACACTTTATTTATAATTCGCAGTCTGCCTAAAAGCAGGGCATCTTGCCCAAGCTGAACTCCACAGTCTCACCTACAAGCCCTCTATGGCTTTGTGGGGGACTGGGCCACCCAGTCCCAGGCTTCACATCCCCTTAAAGACAAAAGAGAAATTCCCACCTTGGACCCGAAGGTCAGTTCCTTTAGGCTTAAGAGAAAAGAACCGCGCCCAGATCTTAGATGTGTCCAGGTGCCAGACAGATGTTGGTTCAAATAGAACAGCTGCGTCTTTAGAATGTCCAGTAAATGGGTGCAAGCTTATACAAATCCTCAGGGATGGAGTGGAGAAAGTGAGAGCGTGAATCTCTCTATTGTGCGTGGGAGGAGGGGATATCGCAGAGCACGCTTACAAAATGGGTCAAGGGGGTTTTAGAGGGACCCCTGGAGTTGGGTTACCCCAGCCCCCTGCTGCAGCCTCCCATCCTGGTGGCCAGTGATGTGGTATCTGTCCTGGGGCACTGCGTGGGGCACCCACGAGGCAGTACGAGTATTTCAGTCTCTCCTCAGTGCACCTGTTGCTGTGGTTCTGGAAATCGGCTTCTCTGTTCCACTCCAGACACTGTGGTTTGCCTGCTCACGTGATTAACAGGAAAGGAATCTGAATGTCAAGGCTCTTACCTGGGCTGCGAGGTAAGAGGCCTCTCCTGCTCCTCCCACCCTCCCCTTCTTGGCTGTCATTGATTTTCCACAGTCTTTCCCTTCCTGAGATTAGATCAAGTGGCCTCAGCCAAGCATTTTATCCAGATGTGGCTTCTTGGCCCGCACAGCAGGGACCCTTCCCTAGCTTGATAATCTACCAGCTTCAGCAGCCAAGACTTTTAGAGAGAGGTGTGCTTGGCCTGTGCACTTGTGTAAGGACAGTTCCTCCATGGCAAAGCACCTGCCCCCTCTTTTCCACTACCTCCTTTTTTCTTCTCCTGCCTCCATGCTCGCTGAACCCTAAGGAATGACAGGTTCAGGAAAAAAAAATTTTTTTCAGATGCTTTAAAAGCCCCAGCAACTTGATATGTCCTGCCTGGGACATTCCCTGGAGGGGAAAAATGAAACAGAGTGCCAACCTTTGAAGAGTCTTTCCATAGAGTTGGGTTTTGAGTTATTCTAGTGTTAATGATATGAGCACTTCCAGGCTTGGAGCGGATGGGGCAAAGTGTTTCTCTTGGTGCAGGGACACCTTGCTCCTAGTCTCCTGCAGAAGTGGCAGGCCATGCACCGTGGCGTCTGATCCTCGGTGCCGTTCACGAGCTCTGCTCTGGAGTTGGACCTTGGCAGCACACATCCACTCAGTAGCTACCTGGGCCCAGCATTCCTTGGTGTGCTGGGTATACTGGCACAAATGTTAGGCCGTGGCGTCTGCCTTTTTCATATACTTCCAGTCCCAATGGGGAAGCTACCCGCATAAAACAAACCATGGAAGGCAATATGTGATCACATGCCTTGGAGGGAGTTCTAAAATGAAGCGTTAATGGTCAGGAGTGGGAGAGTGAGGAGGAATAGAGAGGAAAAGAGAAGCTTCTGGAGACTTGGATGGGTGGCTAGGGAGAGAGGAGGATAGTCAGGGTGCGGAAAATGGGGATCATGGGCCAGAGTAGAATGGCTGCCCCATAGTCACCATTCGGGGATGGAGTCCAGATTACAAGCTGGTGCCACTCCCCAGTACCACAGCAGTAGTTTTGACTTTACCAATGGCAGGGGACTGAGCAATTGTGTAGAGCAGAGGTTGGCAAATGTTCTGAAAAGGGCCAGGTCGTAAATATAGACTTCATAGGCCAAGAGGCAAAAGGGAAGCCATTATTGTAGGTACTTATATAACTATTTAAAATGCAGTCATTCGAAAATGTCAAGACCAGCCTTAGCTTGAGAGCTCTATATCCCTGTCACATCAGTTTGCCAGTCACGCGGAAGCTGCCTCCTGGGCAGCCAGTAATGCCTGTGAGCCCCGACCTGGCTCCTGATTTGGTTTGACTCCATTGAACTTGCATTTCTTGCAAATGCCAACTCTTGGCTTGGGGACAGGATCACAAGCTGGCATTTCCTAGAGCAAGGACGAACTTCTTAGTAAGATGTAGCATACTTCTACTTCTTCATGAAAGTCAGAGTTTTCCAGGTGGTCATGGGACTGGTTGTTCTATTTCTAGGGAGGAGGAAGACAATGGCAAACTGCAAACCCTACCTAGGACTCTGGGCAGTGGGTTTTCCCTGAGCTGTTGGCGGAAGTGGGCCCAGACTGCCAGAGGATAGGCATCCTTCTCATTCTGGGCCTTTTTTCCGGACATGGCATCACCTAGGAGCCTTGAGAGTGCACTGCCCCGCCCCTCGTCACATGGCTCTCCTCTGACGATATCGATGGGCCCTGGGCTGGCGTGGCCTCTGTGTGCACACAGAGTGCATGTGGTGTGCACACATACAGGACTGTGCGTGGTAGGGGGTGTGGGGGTGTGTGTGGTCCAGCCTGGAGTGACTCCACTGCAGATCAGAGGAACCCAGACAGAGCAAGTTACTCGTTATCTTCCCTCTTAACTGGCAGCTATTTTCTAATGTAAAACTTTGCACCGTGCCATGTTTCTGCTGGAAGGAACCTTATAAATAATCCTGCCTGTCCCGCTCCTTTCACAGATGAGCAAACCGAGGCCGAGAAACAGATATACCCAAGGTCACACTCCCTGTTACAGTAACCTAGAACTGGCATTGATTTCCCTGACTCCTGGGCTGGATTTCTCTGTGTTCCACTCTGCTTCTTCTGCGTGAAAGTCTCCGAGTTCTCATTAAGCTGCCCCCACCCCGCCTCCTGAGGCACATCCCTGCCACATCAGTTTATCCGCATCCAGTCTGCCTGTGAAGGCTCCTGGGTCTCCAGTCATGCTTGTGAAGCCCTGATCTGTCTCCCCCGATTTGATTTTACTCAATTCAACCCACATTTTCTGCAAATGTCAAGCTTGTATAAGCAGTGGAGGTACAGCGCTATGATAAATGGGCTCCTCTATACAAGCATCTTGCTGTCTAGGGGGGAGACTGAAACACTTATAATCCAGTGTCCTTACTACTGTCATTCATTCATCATCCATTCATTTATTCATTCCTCTATTCCAGCAGTTCTCAACCTTCCTAATGCTGCGACCCCTTAATACAGTTCCTCATGTTGTGGTGACCCCCAACCATTAAATTATTTTCGTTGCTACTCTATAACTATAATTTTGCTATTGTCATGAATCGTAATGTAGATATCTTTTTGTTTTCCGATGGTCTTAGGCAACCCCTGTGAAAGAGTAGTTCGACCCCCAAAGGGGTCGCGACCCACAGGTTGAGAACTGCTGCTCTATTCATTCGACAAATGTTTATTTGACCGCATTATTTACTATGAGGCAGGCACCGTGCTAGGCCCTGGGAACAATTGGCAAGGGAGCTTCACTGATTGGTTTCCAGTCCATTGGAGAGAATCAACAGTCAAGTAAGCAAATGAATATTTTGCTAGATCATTTCTTTTTCTGCCCCTTTTTAGAAATGAGCTTTATTTTCAATGCTATTTAGTTCTAAAAGCCTGCGTGTTTGCTTTTTCCTCCCACCAGGTTAAATATTTTTAAATGGAGGAAAGAACCACGGGGGAAATGAGCAGGGTTGTGATTGGGGGAGGGACGTACTACTTTAGAGAGATGCACGGTTAGAATAACATGTGAGCGAAGTATGCGAAGGCATGAAATGAGGCGAGGAGTGGGGGATAGGGATGTGGGGACTCTGGGGGTACTAGGAGGGAGCACATATTTTCCTGAAGAAGCAGAGGGGTGGAGATCCCAGGCAGAACTGGGGGCCTGGAAAACCAAGGCTTCCTGGAGAGTTCCAGGCAGGATTTTCAGTCCCAGCACCACCCCTGGCCACTCAGCACAGGGAGCAGGAATGTGGCCCTGCCATGCCAGGCAGCACACCCAGCAGAGACACAGTGGGACCATCTCAGCAAAGGAAACGCAACACAAAGCTCTGCTGGATGGCAAGCGATGGGTTCAAATCTGATCTTTTTTTTGAATTTGTGGGAGAAGGCCAGGACACTTAATGTGCTCTTGATTTGTTGGCTAACTCTGAGGAGACCCCCGCAGATTTTTGAGTCTGTGTCCAAAAACAGGCATGAGCAATCTGGGGCTGAGGGCTGAGGGCTGAGGCAGGCCCAAAGGTGAGAGGTGGGGTACAGGGTGAAGGGGGCAAGAAGCCCTGGTGACCTGCAGTTTCTCATAACTATTCTAAGACCAGGAACAGGAACTAAAAAGTCTAAGAGGGGATGTGGTAGGGTCAAGAAAAAAGCATGGCTGGGGAAAGCCCAACTTCTGTGTGCAGAGCATGTCATTATCTGGAAACTCAGAATGAAGGCTCCACTTGCACCTGGATGGTGAACTTGGCTTGGACCCCCACGAGCATGCTCCTTTGTGGTTCTCTCAGGACTGAAGGGCTCCAGGGGAGGGCAGTGGGGTTTCCCCTTTTAGCCTGCTCATATCCTCCCTCCTTCTTGTAACTCACCAATAGGCACTGGGCCTCCCTTCATGTGTGCAAGCCTCCTTGGAGAGAAGTGGAGAGGAGAGGGGTGGCCTGAGTAGGAGCTGGAGCTAAGTGCCGACCAGCAAGGAGCTCACTCAGCCCCCCTCCTCTCACTGTGTTCTCCGTACCCTTTCTCCTTTGTGACTTCCTGTGCCCAGGAGAAGTCACGTCCACCTCCTATAGGCATCTTGCATTCGCCAGCACGAGCCCATCAGTCCTGAGTACTGTGGTACTGAGTACTGTGGTGGGAATGAGACCGATTCTGCCCTCAGGACACTGGGAGACTGATGTGGGCAGGCTCCACCTGCCTGTACAAAAGGAGACATGTGCAAGAATCATAACAAAGAAAACCAAAAATAAAACCAAGGACCAGCTATCAATGTCCCTGGGAAATATAATTGTGCTCAAAGGTTTTGGGGGTTGATCTAAGGGCAGTGGAGTTATTTGAACCAGGAGTACTGGGAGAAGTGTGGGGTTAGAACCAGTGTGAAGAAAAGAGAACATAGACTTAGTGCTTATTAATATTAGGTCTTCCCATCCTGCTGCCTCTGTGAACTGCAGCCCTCTCATCTCACTCACCACTCTGTTCCTTAAATTGATTATTTGTGCCGTATCTCCTCTCTCAGAGTGGGAGCTGCCCTGCTCGTGGCAAATGGTGTCTGGTGGCTCACCATGGCTGTCAGCTCCTTGAACACAGCCTTTGACACAGATCATGCCTGTGTGCTCCAAAGTAGTGAGAGATTAGCAGTGCGGAACCCCGAGTTTTACATAGAATGAAGGAGCCTCGCCTTTTGTTCTTTAATCTTTCATTTTATAGTGACTGGTCTCCTGAAACATCTGAAGGCTACTTTTAGGAGTTTTTGTTTGTTTGTTTTTTGTTTAAAAAAGCTTTATGTATTATTACTATTTTTTAAAGATTTTATTGGGGAATTGGGGGAGGGGAACAGCGTAGGGGAATCAGGGAAGGGGAACAGACAAGTTGCTGTCCTTTTTGTTCTTCAGTCTAGTTGTGGAGGACGTTGCTTCACTGGCCCATGTTGGTATTATCATTGTGCTCTTGCCGGGTGAGGCAGATCGGCCGGCGGCCATTGGACGGCCACTCATGGTGGGTTACTGCCGGTCACAGCAGCTCACGAAAGTTCATGCCTGCTGCCAGCCAGCCCCACTGCAGCCTACGTTGTCGCCGGCGACTCACAGTAGCCCAGCTCCAGGTCGAGCTGTTGTTCACCATCTTAGCTGTAGAGGGCGCAGCATCACTAGCCCTCATGTGGGATCTGAACCGGGGTCCTGCTGTTCAGAGCTGGCGTCCCAAGCCAACTCTTCACCAACGTGCCACTCGGCTGGCCCCTACTTTTAGGAGTTTTGGCTTCATGTTTTGGTGGCCCTGTCATTTGTGTTCCAACACAAGACCTGCTCTTTGGGAACTTCTGAGGGCTTATAACATGACACAATTGCAATGTAACATTTATTATAAATTTCCAAGTTACTGAGATAATAAAACTGCAGATTTATAGAGCAGGTTTGCTCCAAAGAGTGCAAACAACTGTCCTTTTGGCATGTATTATAAACAGCTGAGATCCCTAAAACCTAAATGAGTGCCTCTCAGTAATCCATGCCAGTTCCAGGAAATGGACAGGAGGTGCCCATGCAGGTGTGTTTGTGTTCCTTCCCAGCTGATAAAACTTTCTATTACTGCAATAGCTTGCATTTTTTAAATGGATGTCACCTGAGAAACTGAGGCAAGTGGTCCCAATTGTGCTTAAGTGGTCAAGGCACCCAGTTGCAAGGAAGTATTTCTCTCAAAATATCCAGCTTGGACAATGGACAATGGTTTGTGCTTCTTTTCCTCTGTTGTATGCTCTCTATAATGTACATGATACTATATTATTGTTATTTATTGTTCTTCTTTGGTTGGAGTAAAGTCACCTATAAATCCCACAGCACTTGGACCCCAGGTTGACATGGGTCTGGGGTGGGCATAGTAACCTTTTCATGACCTTTCTGCTTTTATTTCACTATGTGCCTCCAGTCCACATTACACAAGAGTTCCAAATTAATCTCTCCAGAGGACAACCCCTACCATTAGGTCATTGCAAGGCGCCTAAACAGAATAATTCCATTCCCTTTAGCCTGACTTTTAAAGTCCTCCATAATGTAGTGCTAAATCTTCCTTTCCAGACTTCTCTTTCTCTATATTATCTACCCCCCGAAGACACCTCTACTTTGTAGCTGTACTGGACAAAGTCATGACACCCATCAGCATGGCTTCCCATCAGGCATCCTCATGGTTGGAATACCTGACTCTTATTTTTGTCTCTTGAAATTCCACTCATCCTTCAATGCACAGCTCACATATCTTCTCCTTAAAGGAGCCACCCTCAATCCCTCCAGTTCAAAGCCATTTCCCTTTCTTTGGTACTCCTATCAAAACACATTCTGCTCAAACTGTGGTCAGTGGTTTACCTACCTCTCTCCCACCCACGCTCAAATGAACCCTTCCTTCAGAACAGAAATTGGCTCATCATCTTCCTGTTCATCTCAGTGTCTAGAATTGGGCCTGGAATATAGCAAGTGCTCAATAAAAAGGCTTTCTGGACTGAATTGACTCCTCTTATGACTTCTTGTCTGTACCGTAGAATTAGGTCCTAGGCCTTCCAAGCCACTGGGCTTATAAACTAGTTTCATTAATATCTTCATATGTGATGTGCTGATGAGGTACCTGCTACGTGTGGGAAACTGGGTTAAGCCCTTAACAAGCTGTTTTTATAATGCAATGAAATACATCACTCTGGGCCTCCCATGTTGAATGTTGTAGAACAACCATTGATACAGCCATTCCCTGGCATCTAGTAGGCTGGGGAAGAAGGTCCTTCGTTTGACAAGTGCCATTGCTCTGTCTTCACTTACCATGTGTGTAGTCCAGATGGATGAAAACATTTCAAGTGAGCTGGGACTCCTAGGATTAGAAAGATGGTGCACTCTCTGGGTGAGGACTTGGGAGTGCTTCAGAGACCAAGGAAGAGTCACAGGGTGGGTATGGACGAGAGAATGGTCTGAGGGGATAGAGGTGGAAGATTGGAGAAATTGTCCCTCTACATAAAAAAATGATATTGGTGAGGGATAGAGTGACCGACCATACATCAGCTCTGCCAAGGATAGCTAAGAGTGTACCTGTTGTTGGTCAAGGGAGTCTTATTAAGTATTTCTAACACTCCATCTGCCTCACTCCCGAAATGTCTCAATTTGGAAAATGAAGTGAATGGTCACCCAAGTGGAGGTGGGGGGCAATAGAGGTGGTGGTGGTCTCTCTTTCCGTCATTGTCTGCTATTGTCTTCAGGGGTAGCCCTGAGTTGCCAGGTTGGTTCAATATAATACCGGCAGCCATGCTGCCTGAGGGACAAGCATTTTCTGAGCTCCCATATGCCAGGTGCTATGCTAGCCAATGGGATTTAGGCATACAGAAGACATTAGGGGCCCTGTGTGGCATTGAGTCGTCCATGTCCACAACCCCAGTTCAATATAATATAGTTATCCAATCCTTGGGCCAGGACTGGGTAAAAACTTTAGGTGTCTTAAGCCCTGAAAATAATATGATGCTCCCCCAAATGTAATTAAAAATCAAAACAATACTAACCAAAACAGAAATTTAAGAAAGCCTCCATCAGTGTTAATATTTTCCTTGAATGCCTTTACTAAAATATCAACTGTCAAGTTAAAAAAATTTGACACCCCTGTTGAGCCAGCACCCTCAGCTCAGGTTGCCTCGTCTTATTGGAGTATCTGGCACTGAGCCAATCCCCTCCCAGCTGGCAAGGAGTCCCTCCCCGTCCTCCCTTGGACCACATCACTGGACCTAATCATGGGTACAGGCAGTGCTGTCTGGGTGGCTTTTTGGAATGGGCGAATGGATTCCAGATGTTGACGGCTGGCGGCCACCAAGGCAGACCTGAGTCTGAGTGGAGCATGGGATTTCTCAGAGCCACACAAGGGCTTTTGTTCTGCGGCTTTGAAGGGGATGCTCTGGTGGCACTGAGGTAGGGTTTGTTGGGTCTCTTCCGGAAAACACTAAGAGGGCAAAGATGAGGAGTAAGCCTCTGCTGTGAATTAGTAATTGCTCTTTTCTGACACTGGGCCTAGACCACCCTCGTGCTGTGGCAAGCACACGGGATTTAGAGCATGGACCCTGAATTTCAGAGATGGAAGGGAGTAACCTGAAACAAAAGAATGATAGACTCACAATGAAAAGTGCACATTAAGCAGAGATTTGAATTGCATGATAAAGAGTTCGTGGATGAGGGCTGACCATGAACTCATTAGACGTCTTTCTAAGCACATGTATATGTACAGACCTTCAGACATACAAATAAATAAGTATTCAAAAGGGTCATCTTGGAGGAGGCCAGGCATGTCCTTAGAAAATGCTGCCATTGCCCAAAACATTTTGGAACTCTCCTTTGGAAACACATTCAGATTTAGTTCTTGAAGTTGGCAGATATCCCCTTATCAAATGGCAAATTCCCACTGAACTTAAAGAGGCTAGCAGTCACTCACACTTTGGTATGAAATAGTTAAATCAAATGCAACTTAACTGTATATAATCTGACAGTCTAGGACATGGGAGTTTAAGCAGAAGGATATATGGAGGGAGGCAGAGCTTGGCAGTAGAACGCTGGACGGCAGAGTGGGTTAAAGAATTGTGGGGAGTGGAGAACTTAGGGCCTCCTGAGAGCAGTTGGAGAGTGTACTGTTCCCAGGAGGTTGAAGACAGAAGGGCTGGGATGTAGGGTGGAGGGTGGGAGAGGATGGGGAAGGCATAAAAAGGAGCCTTGCGGCCAGTACATGAAGAGGCATCCAGGCAATCAAACACTTTGGTTAGGTGGGAGGTTTGGGGGCAAGGAGATCTGAGTCTGAATCCTAGTCTTGTCATTTATTAGCCTGTGGCCAAATGCAAGTGATACCTTTCTAAACGGCATGGCATAAAACAGTTTTTTTCAATTATATAATAGGAGTAGTAATGAGGCCTTCTTTCATAGTTGTCATAAGGCAACTTTGAAATAAACTTCTTAGATATTTGTTAGGCAGAAGGCCCTTGGGGAAGGTTAGTTATTATTATTATTATTATTATTATTATTATTATTATTATTATTACTATTATTATTTAAAGGTCCAGGAGGGAGCCTACAGCAAGCCCTGCCCTTTCAAAGTGGGACCACCATCAAACTTAATTCAGCAACATTCCTGAGCATTAATATCCCTTGCCCTGTGCTAGAGCCAGAAGACATAAAAAGATGAATTGAAGGGAATTATTTGCCCACTATCTAACAATCAGCCCAAACTAAGCGCACTAGTGACCAAAGCAGATGTAGGAGCCAGGTGTTTGAGACGGCTCTGGAAGGATGGAGGAGGTGTGCACAGGTGGGGAACTGGCAGGGTGACCCATGAGAAGGAATTCGTTTGAGCAGAGGTACGGAGGTGGGAAGGTCTGGGCCTGCGAGAGGACCAGGCAGTGCGGCAGAGCAGGATAGAACTGTCCCGTCCCAGCGCACGGGAAGTGCTGCATGTGTTCCTGGGCTTCTCCCTGACTTGTCTCAGCTTGAGCTGCATTTCCAGCAGATGTCTGAGAACTGGGCTCATTCCTGACCATGGCAGGGCAGCGTACGCTATTGGTCACTATTATGAGTTTACAGTGGTTTAGACTTAATTGTAAAAATCTGGTTGTGAACTGAGGAGCTACACAGGAGAAGGGAAAAAAAATGCCATTTGTTTTGCTATTTGACTTGCCCCCCCCTCAGAAATGAAACCTCTCTCAGACTGCCTCTTGTCTGAGACAAGTAACTATTTGGTTGTGTATTCCAAAAGGTGTGAACGTTTGGGTGTAGCAACGGTCCAGGTGCAGTTTAATGTATGGATTCTGACAAGCCAAGGCCTGGAGCAGATGGCCTCCACCTCTGTATCCCTCCTAGAAATTAATGAGATCTAAGTCCAAGTGGAAGGGTCATCCACTCACTTGTTCCTTCTGGGTGCATTCCAGCACAGGCGTGGCGAGCAGGCGGTTTGGAAATAGAGTGCCCAGGTTTGCCTTCTAGCTCCCACTTATTTGCTGGGAAAACCATTTGGTGTTTGTCATGTGGGGATAATGGTACCTTCCTCACGTGGTGTTTCTGAGCGTTCAGTGAAATAGCACACGGCGAGTCCTTGGCGCATTGCCTGGCATGTGGTAAATTGTGAATATTGTGATACATCCCTGTTATTCAACATCTGTTGTGAGTCAGATGCTGTGCTTAGTGCTACAAATGAGGTACAGCCCTTGACCAAGAGGCATAGAAGGTTACAGTCGGCAGCAGCTCTGAAGTCATTGCCATATCGTTTGTGATTCCCCAGGGTTCATGGAAAGGGGTTTTAAAGCAACTCTTCTCTTATATCTTAGCACTTTTTGACAGACTAGTCATACCACCTTTTCAGAATGGCTTTCTGTGGTGTCCAACCCCTCCAACCCCGTCTCCCTATCTCTTACCCGATTTCCTTCATGACACTTACCAATTTTTGGACTTACAATACTTGTTTACTTGCTCATTGCCTCTTTCTCTTCCTGGAATGCAAACTGCCTGAGAACCAGGATCTTGCCTGGCTCATTCACCCTCTGTATCCCAGGAACACAGCAGTGTTTGATAAATATTTCTTGATTGGTTGACTATGGAATGCAGCCCGTAGGTCTTGGGATGGTGCAGATCTGACAAAACAACTAGATTTCATGTTGTTTCATGAGGACAGAGGCCATATTTTCTTTCTCGGCCTCCCACAGAGTTCTGGGCACATGAGTAGTACTTGTTAGTTGATTGGTTGAATCAATAGCATCAGAGTGAAAGTGAGCCTGGATGGAGTTAAGAGAATAATGAGATTATGGGTCTTGAGGGCAAAAAAAAAAGAAAAGTATAAGGAATTGCTTTTAGTGTAGAGGAGGTTTTATTATTGTGGTGTGGTAGGGACAAGTAGATTTACGGGCATTTTTACTGTTTATAAGTTTAAAAATATGGTACATGAGCTTATACAAGAAAGCTGGAAGTTTCACAATTTTCCATTGCTTTGAAATAGAGGTGACTTCCATTTACACTGGCACCCACCCTTGGGTCTACGTGACATTCACAAATCGTTTATCAGCACCTAACTCCCAGGAGCTTGCTCTGCCATTCTCCAAGATGTCGGCTGACACCCCTGACAGGAGAAGCTAGCATGTGTTTTGACAACCAAGTGAATTCCTTAGCAAGCTGCTAGTGCTCTCAGGCAGCTCAGCAGGGAAAGCTTTGGTTTTCAGATCAAGACTGTAACTCTTAAGGGCTCTCTCTTTTAAAAGCACATGCTGACTTCATTTCAAGACTGGTATTTGGATTTAACTCTGGGCTCTGTGAAGCTGACTTGTCAGTTGAATGCAACTTAAAAGCCAGTGAACTTGTAGCACAAACACCCAGAGATCGCAGAAAATATATTCGGGGTCCCTTCTAAGAATCCCAAAGGAGGCTCAGTGCCATGGTGAAGGGGTGTACAGTGAAGACACCAACAGTCAAATTGTGGCCTCAACTGCAGGTAAGATGCAAGAACTCAAGGTAGTAGGGGCTACTGTAACTGTTGGCTACTATTTGCTGAGCACCTACTGTGTGCCATACTTCAATGTATATATCAATGTATGGGGATAATGTATATATCCCCAATCACAGAAATAACCTTGCCAGGTTTAGAACCAAAGAAATTTAGAGAAAGTGCACAGCTAATAACTGGCAGAGCTGGATTCAAACGCACATCCTCTCCCTCCAGACGGTGTGTCTTTTTCTACCCAGCCAGCTGGTAAGGGCTGTTAGGGGTTGACCATGGAGGAGCAAAGACCCGTGTTGGTGGGTGGTCCAGGTACAGCAATGAAGACACGCCTTAAGGCAAACAGGTTGAACAGTTGGAAAGGAGGAGCCAGGTTGGGGAAGGGTAGATAGAGCTCAGTAACAGGAAGGGAAAATTGTGACAGCAAAAGCCTGGAGCTAAGTACAGGAGGAAAGCACTGGGATGAGAGTGAGAGACTGTTTTGCTTGGTCTTTGGGCATTTGATAGGGTTTGTGGGAATTGTAGGCGCCAAATTGGGGAAGACAAGTTGAGGCAGGGCTGTGGTAGGTGTTGAAGAGCAGACTGAGGAGTCTGAAACTGATTCTGTACTGCAGGTGAGGGCAACTGTGGGGGTTTCAAGAGGGGAAATTAACCTGATGAAAGTGGTACTTTGAGAAGACTGGTGCCAGAATGACACGTGGGAAACCTGGGGCAGGGAACCAGCAGTGAGGCTCTGCGATGGCGGAGACATGAGGATGCACCCCCTTCCTCACTGGCTGCTCTGAGATGATTTCCCTTCTACTCTGCTCACCTCCACTTCAGCAGAGCTGCTAATGTCCCCCCCCAAATAGTAAGAGCAGTTCTGTCCTTCCTAGGTGCTCTGCCCAGCTCCTGCTAGCCTGTGGCCTGACTCTCTCAGGCCGGGGGCCACTACTATGTCCAAGGTTGCCTGGCCACCCTGGGCCTCAGCAGAGCCAAACAAGTGCATTTTCCTTAGCCCAAGGGAAGCCTGCCAGTGTGTTGATTGCCCTCACAAGGGGTACAAATCTTTGGTTCTCTTGCTAAAAATGCTGCTGGTCATTATAGAAACAATTTGGATGTTGTAATAAATGTAATTTATTTCCCTTATCCCATTTGAAGAAGGATGGGAAGATGATGCCTCTTGTTTTAAATGGAAGACCCACATCACATATTCTATAACATCATACTTGATTTTTGCTGGAAAGTTGTCCATGAAGTACAAATAGAATGTCATGATTTCCCCCATGACAGTGTGTAGTCAGGGCTCCTGGGAAATACAGTTGCTTTTACCAAGAAAGAAGGTGTCAGTGCCCTGACTATGGATTGCTACAAGTACCTCAGACTCAGGTGACAAACCTCTGGCAGATGTGAGTGTGGTGTATGGCCATGGGGAGGAGGGAAGGCAGGAGGGCTCTGGGACAGCTGATCCCCTCTTCTGTGCACACCAGAGACATGGGTTCAGCCTCTGAAAACTGCCCAGTGGAGCTGGCAACATGGAGTGGTCCCAGGAGTTCATATAACCAGTAGACAAACTTGGAATCAGAAAACATCAGCGTTGGAGGGTGTCTCAGATTCCAACAATAGCAGTAGCTTTCAAATTTCAGAATGTATCACCCAGGGTGCTTCCAAAAATCCAGATTAGTGGGCCCTATCCCCAGAGATTCTGTCATAGTAGGACTGAGGGGTCCACAAATATTGGTTGGAGCTTTTCGTTATGAGCAATAGGAACTGATTCTTGTCTGATTTAAGCAGAAAAGTAACTTATAGAAAGGACATGTGTAGCACACGAAGCCAAGGGATGCTGGGCAGGCAAAGTTGTTCCTGGGACTGTAGATTCTGGTAAAGCCAAGAAAGAAGCGGAATGACATCCCAGAGAGTCATCTGGTCCACCCAACTACTAAACATGAGCTTCCTGGTGGCATTCACACACTGTACCCCTTCTGAAGGATCTTTCCTCAGACCTCCTTCTTGAACCTCCTTGTCACTGCCTTCTGTTTTTGGCCCTTCTAGATCCTTAACTATGGAGCCAAACTACTGTGTATTTCCTGTAATTTTAGGTAGACTCCTTTTCAGATGATCTTTTCTTCTAGGAAAAATGGACAATTGTTTGTCCATTGGCTAGTGATAGGTATTGTGTTATAAACCTGTGATGTTTTTTGACCATTTTAATTAGACCTAATATTTACACAGTGATGCTGTGTGCTATTATACATTTATTCTTTGCAATAACTCTGGAAAATTGGTGTCCTGTTATCATTCCCATTTTACAGATGAGGAAGCTGAAACCCAGAAGTTAAGTAACATGCCCAAGATATACAGCAAGTAATGGCTTACCTGGGATTTAGGCCTAAGCATTTTGGCTTTGTGTTTTTCTGACCACTGTACTCTCCTTCTTTGGAAGAGCTCTGTGACATACAAAGGTCTGACAATTAAGTTCGAGAACTTTGTTGCAATGATGTTGCTAACCTTTTTTGTTATCAGAGGGATTACTCATTATGAAT
>NW_017731413.1:4926291-4948428 GCF_001890085.2 Hipposideros armiger
TCCTCCTGTGACTTGCAAAGGGCAAATTTTCTCCCTCCGGTGGTGACCAGTTAGCTCAGTTGGTTCGAGTGTGGTGCTGATAACACCAAGGTTGCTGATTCGATCCCCACATGTGCCACTGTGAGCTGTGCCCTCCCTAAAAGAGTCAACTGTTGTAGCATGAACACAATGTGTCACCAATGACCATGGCTGTTCCCAAATAAAATTAAGACGACAACAACAACAACAACAAAAAACTTCTCGCCCAGCCACCCACTGTCGGCAAGCAGGCTGTAGTTAGCTAATATTTACTGAGCGTTTATGTCCTCCAGAGAGTGTTTGAAGTGTGTTACATGTATTATCTTATCTAATCCTCAAAACAACCATGTGGAGTAGATACTACTCTTACCGCAACTTAGAACTGTAAAATGAGACAGGACAGCGATATTTGCGGAAGGTCTCATAAGATGTAAGTTGCTGAGCCAGGATTTAAAACCAGGCAGTCCAGCTCTGGAGCAGCATTGAGCTCACCCTTCTTGCCATAGCTTAAGCACATTCTCTCTTATTATGTCAGCAGTGAAGATTAATTCATCCATTCAGCAAATATTTATTGAGCCTCCTCTTGGCCAGGTGAGGGAAAAACAGTATGGTTTTTTACTTTATGTAGATTAGTCTAATGGGGGAGAAAGATACTGATCAAATAATCCTGTAAATCTATGTAAAATTGCTTGTGCAAAAAAGCAAAAAGCACTGAAGGAAGTGTCACAGTGCTGTGAAAGTGCATGATAGGGTGACTTTATCTCGTCGGGTAGGTACCAGATGGAGGCCTGAAATTACAAGGCCCCTGATGCCAAGGACCTGCAGCCTATCTGTACCCTCAACTGCTAAGGACCCCGTGACCTAACCCCGGCTTCAGAAGCCTTGGGGTGGACGGAGAAGGGAGAAAGCAGAAGAATATGTCATGCAACCCTCTAGGGAGCTTCTCTTCTTCTTTCTCTTACCTGCTGCTTTTTCCAGCTCTCAGGTTGAACCCTTGAGAAGAGTGAAACATCTGGGAATCCTAGAGGTCACCCTGAAAGCTTAATCTTTCCCAGTATGAGAATTCAGCATCAGGTCCTCTGTGGTAGAAGAAAGTTGTTGAGAAGAATCAGTCACATCAGACCTGCTGGGAAAGAAATGGGTGTCAGGCATGCAGGGCTCAGGAGAAAGGAGGGTGGGGACACGGTGGGGGCCGGCGTCCCGATGGCAGATCCTAGAGAGGTGAACACACCCTTCTTCTGTGTTTGTCTGGTGCTCCTTCTTTGGTGAATTGAGGGCAAGCATGGGGCCCTCTGATGCCATATTGCCTCCAAAGATCACTGCATATGTTCAGAGGAGAACTTTGGAAACTCAGGGACTACACAGGTGATTTCTGAAGCATTTGACCATCTGGGTGTAGAGCGTTAATTGGAAAGGGTTTCTCTATCTGTCACCTCTGAAGACCCTTGATGATGGAGGCTTTTAAAGATCTTCTGCTCCAATCTAACTGATGGCCTGGGTATCAGTGACCCAGAAAACGAGGAGATTTCTATCACATAAATCCAATTAAAGAAAGGAGGCTAACCAACCCAAACCAAAGATTTACCAAAAGGAGAAACACAGAGGGAAAAGGAAAAGGATAGGGCAGTATGAGCGGAGAGGAGTAGTCCTCGAACTCTTTGGGAGAGGAGCTGGGACGTAATGTGGGGTCATTGTCCTAAGCGGTGCTCACTGTCCCCACACTTCAGAGGTGAGATACTTTGCCAAGTCCAGAGTGTGGGATTGCTCATAGCACAGACTGTCAGCCTCTCCAAGATCGGGGCCAGGGCTGATAACCAAGGCAGGATGCCAGGAGTTTGGGACTAACCAGAGAGCCAGTTTATCAAGCCTAGTGGATGACATTTTCTTCTTGACCCACCAGTCAGAGTGACTTCACTGCCCTGAGAGCCCACGGTGGGAGGTTTCTGCCAGCAGCACTTTCTTTTGAACAACCAGATTGCAAAAATCTAATAATGATAAGGAGGTGATTGGTACAGTGTTTCCCCACCAAAGGGAAACCTGATTAAAATAGATGAAACAACAACAAAAAAAACTTCTGTTCAAAGTGAAGATGCTGAAGTAAAGGTGGGGGAGGTGAATTAGTCCCACACGTGGAGTCAGGAGACCCAAGTTCCAGTCTCAGCTTTGCCACTTACTGACTGGCAACCTTATGTAGTCCCTTAAACTATACTGGCTCTCAGATCCCTTGGTTGTAAAATGGAGCTCATATTTCTGCCTTAGAGTTTGTAAATATTTCATAAGTGATATATGTTTTGAATGCAAGAGTTTTTTAAAACTATAAAATCCTTTGCAAATGAAAAGGGTTATTTCCATTAACCTGAAAATTAGCGAAGTAAAAAGGATAAGCAGAATGAGTTTATTTCCCCTATTCTATTGCAGAGCTAGAGCTGCTGTGTTGTGAGTCAGTCACATTGTACTCCAGGTGAATGGCACTGTAATGTGAATGGTGTTCCTTGTAGTGGAAATGCAGTGGTGTCAAATCAGATGGAAGGTAGTCATATTTAAATGAAAGTCTTTTTAGTACCTGATTCCAGTCTATATTTCACAAAACTATTACATCAGCAAAACATTAATAGGAAGCAATGTACCAGTAAGAATAGGTTAGATTATGCTGCAGTTAACAAAAATAATCTTCAAATCCCAAGAGCATAAAACACAAAGGTTTATTCCTTACTCACATTACCTGTTCATTGTATGTTACTCTCACCCCCCACTCATTGGCCGTCACTAGTCACATGACTGCAGCAACTCACACACAGCCCAGAAAAAACAATTTTGCTGCAAAATGTAGAGAGCCAGAAATACTTGGGAACATTATTCATTGCCCTGATCACTAACTGAAAACCAACATTATCAGAATTTTATCTACCACTGTCAGTAAGGCAGGCATCCCCTGGTGACGGCCAGTGTTTAGAAATTCCATCTTCCAAAAAGAGATGGAGGTATGATCTAGTCCTGAATTTTACATCCCAATTGAATTGTAATGAATTGTATTGAATTGTATTGAAGCTAATCTGATTGCTGTGAAAACTAACTTTATTTAACTATGTCTCCATTTTATATTTATTGAATCATAGCCTGGCAGGGGTAGATGAGACCTCAGGGCTCCACCGGTTTCACAGATAGGGAACAGACCCCGAGAGAGACAGAGGGGCTCTTCCCAGTCACACAGATGGTCAGCACCTGGCCTGGAGCCAGAACCCAGTTCTCTTGGTCAGATCTCGTTCACTGGCCTCCACACCACGTTTGTTTGAACTCCTTTGCCAGAACCAGATATTTCCATTATGTGCTACCAGCTCTGGTGTTCTTTTTATGATACAACTGGCTCATCGGACAGAATTCACCTGCATTACTCCTTTTATAAACTAGTGGAATGTTGGCTCGGCATGACAAACACACCAGGCTTTTAGCCTAACTCCTTATGTGGCGTCCTGCTTTCTAAGATAGTCATCAGGTTACTTGCTAAGACCCTGGATGACCTATGGAGTTTACATGAGAAAGCTGTTTGTTGCAGTTATTAGGCAATTTATAAGACCAGCCTTTTATCTTCTTATTCTGTTCTAACGCTGTGCTGTGTGACTTGGTTAGCTATAGTAGTAGGAACAGCCACGCTACACTGTGAACTCCGTGAGAGCAAGGACCATTTTTGTTCAGTCCATCACTGTATTTCCCACTCCCAGACCCTCATTAAAATTTGTGACACGAATGATTGTTTACTCTGGACCACATACTACGCTAGGTGCTTAATGAACAACTTATCTTGTTGTTATAAGCTTCTTAGGCTCAGCTTCATGGTAAAAGCATCTTTGTTTGCTTTATGTTACCCAGAAAACGTGCCATGCATATAATAAGTGGATCATAAATAATTATTGAAAATATTAAATGTTGGCATAATCAAACTGAAACGATAGTCCCAGAAAACATTGCTGAGTCAGCTAAGAGTTTATTCCCTGGAGTCACAGGGATCTGGCTTTGAACCCTGCCCACTCTCCCCACCCCCCCACCCCACCGCCCCCTTTAAGCTCTATCAGCTTGTTCCCTCATCTGTAATATGGTGATAAAAAAATCCCTAATTGATGAGGTGGTTTTGAGGATCAAAATGCTTAGTAAAGTCCTTGCTATTATGTAGACGGCAGCAGCAGTAACAGTAGGAGGAATTATAATTGATAGAGATTTCTAACATGGAGAAAATTGCTGATGGGTTATCCAAAGTTCATCTTTATATATTTTCTTCAAGCTATTCCTTGCTTGTTCGTTTGTTCTTTGACAAGTTCCTGTTTGAATAGTGGCTGAGAGGATTGAGTCTTTCAAATGTATAGTTCGTGATTTGCTTCTGATGGAATTCAGGACACACTACCTCAAAATATGACACCTTGACACACTGACTATCTTAAGCTGAAAGAGTTCGAGAAAATAGCAGAAGGAGGCAGGTCACTCTGATCTCCCCGTCCCTTGCACTTTTTCCCTGAAACAGTCTATAAAACCCTGAAGTGAGAGGTGCCACCCCTATACCCGGAGGAACACAGACATTTTCTTCAACAGAGGCAGTGAATTTGGGGCTGAGAAGTCTGTATGAACAAACCTTGTTAAACTAACCTTTATCATCCCTGTTACTTATTCACCTCTTACTACCCCTAGTCCAAACCCCTTTCTTCTTATCAGTTCTTCACAAATATATTGTTTCTTTGTGTAAAAGGTATAAAAGCTTCCTCCTTCGGTCACTTCCTTGGGTGTTCATTCTCTTGTGAAGGCTTCCATTTACATTTACAAATTTAATACAATTTTTATGCTTTTCTCCTATTAATCTATATTTGTCAGTTTAATTTTCAGACCTAGCCAAAGACCTTAAGAGAGTTGAGAAAATGTTTTCCAGACGTTTGGGCAACAAATCACCCAGGGAAGCTGGAGTTTAGGTGCTCAGAGCTCAAAGGACGTGGGAGAAACAGGACATGTGCACGGTGCACTGAGAATCCCACCATAAAATCCCATTAAAGAAAGGCGCAGTGATGGTTAGAAAGGGGTGCACAGCAAATACCCACAAGTCCTTTTTTATGACTTGTTCGTGTGCATGAGTCTTACGTTAGTCAAGCCCTATTTCTTGCTTTAGTCTTCTTTGTTTATAAAATGTGGAGATGTGGCTTTCCCCAACAACCAGAAGTGATAAGAAGATAAAAAAAATATTTAATAATTGAACTCTCTGAGGTCTTTCAAAGGAAACAGACTATGGAAATTTGATGTATCTTCATTGCTGTTACAGAAATCTCATGACTTTAAATTTAGAGAAAAAACAAGTCTGGGCCTAGGTCCCATCTTTGTCACTTGAGCAGATTGTTAAATCTCTCTGAGTTTCAGCTTGCTGACCCCGAAGTGAGGTTGAAGGAACCCTCTAATTTCCTGCTGTCCCTATATTAGGGAGATGTGATAAGGACCAAATGAAAACACCTCTGCAAAAATGTTCATAAATTCTCAAGTATTTTTCTCATCTTAGTTATTGCTTTTTCAGTGATCGCCTTGACTGTGTTTCTGGGAGTGAGCCCTGAAAGACTCGGTAGTGGTGAGAAAGGTGTGGAGTGACAGTTCCCAAGAAGGGGCTATTTTGGGGGTGGGCCTTGGGCCCCTCTAGCTGATTGTGGCAGGTGTGAAGACACAAGGCAGAGGCTTTCTCTTCTGATGCTGACCTGCGGTGATTTTTCGGGCCACCCTTCTCCCATCCTCTGGCATCTTGTCAGGAGGAGAGACAGCGTAATGGTAGAGGTGGGCCTTGTGGAGGGGGAGGGAGGCGCCTCCTTCCTGCAGGTGGTAGAAGGCAGAGGGCACCAGGCCAAGCACGGAATTTGAAACCCAGATAACAGAGCTACAGGATGCGAGATCTGATCCTCTTAATGTAGATCCTTAGAGCGGCTGGGAACAAAGGATTTGTACTTTTATACTGCACATATAAAATGCATAGTTATTCTTTTATATGGTATTATTAATAGATGGAAATGATGTTACCATTTGAAAAATGACCCCTTTTTAATCTATCAAACACATTTTAAAATTACAAGCCTTTCTTTTCTTTTCCTTCCTTTTCCTTTATTTCATCAAACATTTATAGATCTTCTGCTACATACCCCAGAGGTGGGTACTGGGGATAGAAAGGAATAACATCCCCTTCACCTAATGTGGCTGAACTAATTGTAATGTTGATGAGAAAGGGATGAACAGTTGTTTGAATATTCTTATTTATCAGACACCATTTTCATATATATTTATTTAAACCTGTAAACAACGTCCACAAGGTAGCTAATGATAATAATAACACTACACATACATTATTTCATTTAATCCTCCAAATAACCCCATGAAGTGAATGCGATTATTAATTCCATACTATCCATCAGGAGGCTGAAGGCGAGAGTGGCCAGGGACTTGCAGTGAGTGACTGAGCAGGCATTCGGGGCCCCAGTGCCCTAAATGTGGAGCCCACCTTGCAAACTTAGCTTCTTCTGAAAGTTACCCCGAGGGCCCCTGGTTCTAAGTGGGGGAGCTGCGCGCTTGCCAAAGCCCAAAGCTCATGGGCACAAAGCTCTTTGACCCTGAGCAGATCCTGCGTCCAAGCACCAGGCCAGATGGTAGGTTGCAGGGAGATTGGGCAGGGCCATAGAGACCCGGAAGAAGGAACTTGACTTGATCTAGTTTAACATGGGGAGTGAGAGGGAAGAATTGCGGGCTAGAAGCAGGCAGAGGTTGACTTCTGCGCTGACGCGCCATCAATATCCTGGGATGGGCAAGAGGCAGACTCTTTATGCCTCAGTTACCCGAGCTGTCAATTTGAAACTGGGGACAAAAAAGGCAAAGGACACCGAGCACTCCTCCTTTTCCAGCTGTGGTCTAGCAACAGGAAGGTTGACATGAATAGGTTGACATGAATTTAGACGACCAGGGCACTAGTCCCAGCTCTCTCATTTACCAGCTGAGTGACTGCGGGCAAGTCAGCTTCCTGCAGCACCCCCACCCCCCTCCACCTCCTTTCCTTTCTCAGTAGGGGTTATCCTACATTCCCCATGGAGTTCTTGTGAGTTGTAAATGAGGCAACACATGAATACATGAAATGACTGAAGACTGGGTGGATAAATAGTGCAATCATGATGTTTATTTTAGTGTGATAATCTAAACATGCCACCGTGTCTGCAGGGGAATGTGATGGTTTATTTTATGTGTCATCTCGACTGGGCTAAGGGATGGCCAGATAGCTGGTAAAACATTATTTTGGGGTATGCTAGGATACTCTGGAAGAGATTAGCATTTGCATCCATAGACAGAGTATAAAGAAGATAGCCCTTACCAAAGTAGGTGGACATCATCCAATCCATTGAGAGCCAGAACAGGACAGAAAGGTGGAAGAAGGGAGAATTTGCTCCCTGCTTGAACTGAGACACCCCTCTTCTCCTTCCCTCAGACATTGTTGCTCTTGGTCCTCGGGCTTTTGGACTAAGCCCGGGACTTACACCATCAACCCTTTGATTCTCATGCTTTGGGACTTGGACTGAATTACACCGTGGGCCTTCCTGGGCCTCAAGCTTGCACACAGCAGATTGTGGGACTTCTCAGCCTCCTCAACTGTGTGACTCAATTCCAATAATACATCTCCTTATATATCTTTTTTTCTATATATCCTATTAGTTCTGCTTTTTCTGGAGAATTCTGACTAATACACGTACTATTCCCTTTTTACTGGGCACTCCTTGGTGACCTGTCAGCCTGCTATCAACATGGGCTTTGGGGTCAGAGTGTCTTACATTTACAAATAATTCTCTCTCCTTCTAACTAGACCACCCACTTTAACTAACAGAATCTTAGTCCCTTTCACTGTAAATGGGGGTGATAACACTGGCCTAATATGCTTGTTAAAGGCTTAAGTGTACATAAAGCACTTATTGCAGTGCCTGACATGTAGCCAGTTCTCCAGAGACAGGGCTCCATGTTCCATCTAGGGGCTTAGATACCCCCTTCCCTCTCCTTTTTGGAAAGTAGAGATGCTCACAGGAGGAGTACATTGGCCTGCCTGTGCTTGCTGAATCTCTCTCAGAACTACCCATATAAAGCTGGACAAGGGCTTAGAAATCTTCAAACCCAAACCTGTCATTTTACAGATGAGGAAGTTGAAGACCAGACTGGTAAAGTTTGGTGACAGGTGGCGGTAGTTCTGGGCCCAAACCAGGTCTCCTACCTCTCTTCTCTGCACTCAGCTCCCAGGCACCTTTACTGTTCTTGCAAGCCAGCCTGCTCTGAGTTGCTCTGGGCTGCTCACTGAAGCGGAGGGAGAAAGTGCTGGAAAAGGTCATGTGGCACTGGCCCAAGGAAGCATCAGAAGTAGGGCCTTGAGAGGTTCTGGCAGCAGTGACCTACTTACAAAAGGAACTACAGGGAGCGGCCATCATGCCTTTTACTGTTGGAGGACCTGGATCCGCTGTGATCTGCTTCCTGGAACACAAGCTTGCAGGAATTGAGCCTGAAGAAAAGGGACTAGGGGTACCTGTGGGCTCTCTTGTCAGACGTACCCATGCTTAGTACAGTTTATCATCCAAATAGAAGTCTATGAGGGAAGAGAGAGAGAGAGAGAGAGAGAGAGAGAGAGAGAGAGAGAGAGAGAGAGAAACACAAGAGCGCAGGAACATTTGTTATGGAAGAAAGTAAGGGTGGGTGGAGCGGGTGCTGACAGCCCCTAACCACTCTCACTGCAGACTCTACTCCCAATGTTACCAATGAGAATCTGTATGGCATTTTATAGTTCACACACTGCATTTGTGTTATCTCATTTAATTCTCCATAGCAACACTAAGTTAGATATTTTTTTCTAACAAACATTTATTGAATTCTTACTATGTAACTGGAGATAGGTATTGGCATCAAGATGCTTTTGCTGGTTAAGAGTATTCTGAATTATTAATTACATTTTATAGATGAGGGAACCGAGGTTCTGTGACTGACCCATAGGAGGTGCTCAATAAATGAGTCAGAACTCAGGTTTAAGACTCACACTCTTTCCATCATGCCACACCGCTGAGTATCCTCTAAGGTCATCATCACACTTTAATATTCCCCACTCTGTCCCACCTGTCAGCCTGGAATGACTCATAGAGATGAATGCCCAGAGACTCTGCATTTAGTCTTCAGCTCAAATAGGTTCACAGTCAGAGCCAGAACCCTCTGCTTCGTCGTGCAATCTCAGCTTTAAAAATGGAATCGAAGGTGTCTCTGGCTCTTCCTCTTCTTCTGAGGAGTGGGTGCAGCCACAGTTATGTATTCAGATTCCTAATTCAAGGAATGTACTTATTATAATATAACTAGAAGGACATAAGCTGGACATCTATCAACAGCCCTCTATTGAGTGTCTTCTAACTGCTAAGTGATGTGCCAGGCATGTGGAGAGGATCTGGGAATATAAAATGACTTCTAGGGTGTGTAAGAATTAAGGAAATCCAGCTGGAGGATACCAAGTTTGGAGGCTGTGAGACAGTAAAGCAATGAGCTGGTGTCTTAAAGAATGGGCAGTTCTTGGGCTGGTGCCCCGGGGAGACAGAGCATCTTAAGCAGAGGCACAGTTGGGGAAGACACAGAGGTGGGATATGTTATGGTACTAGGGGAAAGCTGGCAGGGGAGAGGCCTGAGTGCCCCCATTTCAGAGCACAGACCTGAGGCATTCATTAGCCCTGGACTTTCACACCCTAAGGAGGTGAAGGCCATGACAACAGCAAGCCCTGGTGGGTCTAGAAGACGCCGGAGCCTCAAGGGCCTAATCCTACAGCCATTTTGAGATGCTCCTCATTCCTTGGCATGAGGCCTGGAACAAGGGGAAAACTGCAAAATTCCCACCAGATGGCAGTATTTCCTAGTGCGACTGTCCTCGGGGAGCACCATGGAGGGGATTTTGTCTGCAGAGTGCCTGGTATTATGACTTACAGTCCTAAGCACCTGTCCCTGGAAGCAATGTTCTGGTTCATTCCATGTCCCCTCTTACCTCATCCCCCCAATAGAATACTTCCAAGGATTTCCTTCTGGGAATGGGAAACATGAGGTGGTCAGAGGAACCCTCTTCAATTCACAGGGAGGGATAAGCATGCTCTCCTCTTTCCCTGGTACCTCCTCCTCCCCATTTAAAAATCTGAATGGTGCAGGCTTGCTGACTTTCCATGAAGCACAGTTACCCGGGGAGCAGGTAACCCATCTGTGTTCAGCTTTGCCTCACCCCAGTGTGATTCCTCAATGACCACCTCTGAACCTGACTTTCTAGCTCCCCTCCTGTGAGCTCACGTACTGTATCCCTTGGGTAGGATGGGGGCAGAGACCAATGGAACCACAGATGACCCAAGGATAAGGTGCTTACTTAGCTGCTTATTGTGCTACAAAAGTGAGCACGCAGTAGAAGAAGGTGCAGATGGCAGAAGATGGACAGGAGAACCTGGGATCCTCTTGGGGCTTTAATTCTACAATCTGTAAAATACGTGGGGGCCTTTGGATCGGTTCTACAACAGTAAAGCAGCCCAAATGCAAATGCTGCCATTTTCTATTTCCTAAAGCCAAGAAAGAGGGCTATCTTAAGAGTACAAATGAAGTTATTTTCCAGTTTAGAGAAAGATTTTTAAGACAGCAGCAGATACCATTTAAACAAATAGATTAATTTAGCCAAAAATGCCTAAAAGAACACATTAATCAGAAAGTGCATGCTTCATTTTAGGACTTAGGGCTTGCCAGGACTTTGGCCAATATCAATAGTTGAGACAAAGATGACCACAGTACGTGACAAGCAAAGGGGCCCAGAGAAGGTAAGGCATGAGGGCAACTTGATTTAGATTTAGGTCAACCTGTAAAGATTTGGTAGACCAGGGCATTCCACACAATGAGGCAAGTTAGGTTCTTCTTGCTTGTGAGGTCCTCAGACCCAAGTCTCTCTCCAAGCACACCGGGATTGCTCATTGTCACATGACTCCTTTAGAACTCTGTTATGCTATTTGTGAAAATGCAGCTACATGTGGTATTGTTTGTTCTAGAAGATTGGATGCATTCTCTCTCAAATGTGTCCTCGACCTCAGCATCGTGGATGGTCACTGGAAATGCTAGTTTACAAGCTAAAGAGAAAGGCATGGCAGGACTGTGAGCCTATTCCTTCTGAAAACATTGCTGTCAGTGTTCGTCTATTGCATAGCCTGTGTGAGAGAGACAATATAGCAGAGTGGAAATCCCACGGAATTTGTAATCAGAAGGCTGAAATTGTGTCCCTAACTTATCAGAGCTGACTCTAGACTCTTTGGCATCTCTGAACAGTTTCTATAAAAAAGTGATACTGTGTGGCATAAATCCCAGGGTTTATTGTAAACCTAATGAGTTCATGTTGAGGAAAGAACAAGATAAATTATAAAGGATTGTTATTATTTATGACCAAGATTTGAAGTATCTTGCAGATCTCCTTCCAGTTTTATGGGGTTCTCCTTGGGAAAAGCAGGAGACACCTCCTGGCACAGCTGAGTGCAGAGGGATCTGGGCTCGCTTCCACAGCATGTTGGGGGACTGCCTCCCCTTGTCACATTCCATCCAGGCTTGTCAACCACGTGATCTGGGCTGTTCTGTAGCCTATGACTGGGAGTAGCTAAGGCTTAGGCTGGGTCCTATCTCTCCTGCCACTGCTGCCTTCCTTACACGTACACACTTAGGCTTTGTTCTCCTTATAAATGGTGAGTAGAGGGTCCTTACAACCCAGCTTCTACCTGTATGGCCTGGTTAGTCTTTCATTTCCCTTCTTGCCTACTCATAGCAACAGCTGACACAGCTTCCTAGAAAGTAATAATGAAGACCCTGTGCTCTCATCTGTGTTCCAAGCAATAGGTGCTCCCCCTGAGGCCCCTCAGTAAACACTAGGGCCTGGGTTGTACCCAGGTTAAGCCTGCTTTCTCCAAGAAGTTCTCAGATCCCCTAAATCATGCCCCTCTGCAGTCCCTGTGCGTCCATCCCTAGCCCTATATGACTCTATTATTACTCATTAGAATCTGCTTTGTATCAGGGAGGTGTGGATACAGGTGCAGGGACTCTTGGGTGGGGACAGGGAGAGGCTTGATTTTTATTAATATTTACAGTCCCTGCCACCTCCACCCCATACATATGCTAAGCTTTGTGCTTTGTGTTCAATGAACAGAAAGAATAAGCATTCAATAAATGTAAGTTGAGGAGTTACAGTAAAGAGGTGAGGATCCTGCTCAAGGGCATTCACAGCTCTATAAGGGGAAATGGGTCACAGGAATGGGAAACCCCCAAAGTAAGTCACCTATGACAGAAATCTTAGGGCCCCTTGCAACCTCCAAGATGCTGTTAGTCTGTAGGTAAGTGACAAACCCAAGGCTTTCCTTAGATCTGCCTTTGTCCATTCCAAAGCTTTGGTAGAGTGAACAGCATGCTCAGCCCCACTGTGTCTGATCCTCATTTCTCAGAAAAATGAAAAGGTAGCATGAGAATTCCACAGCTGCATGAAGTAAGGGCCGTGGCCTGACCGTCCCCTGGGTCTGGCTGGCCTCGGCGGTCCTTCCTTTCTCAGGTGGTGGAAAGGAAACAAGGGGACCCGGGAGAGCTCAGGCCTAGCCTTTTCGACTTGCCCTGTAAAAGGACCCACTCTCCTGTGATGGCTGCAAGGTGAGCTGCTCTCCTGACATGCTCCATTGAGCAAAGAGTATGAACTCCTGTAGCAATAGCAACCTGGGTGTGTACCAACCCCAACGGAGCCCTGGAGCCCGGGAGTCCACAAGCACTGGACCCAAGTGCCTGCTCCAAACCCCAGGAGAAAGCTTCTAGGGTAATGGGGCCAATTCTTCACCTGGATATCAGCCAGCGGTCCAGGTTGGGGGCTTGGCAGTCTCTCAATGACAGTTAAGCCAAATGAAGTAGATCAATATAGATCAAGGTCAGTACACCTTGAAGTCACAATGTTGAGTGAAAAACAAGGTGCAAAAGGACACACGCACTAGGACACCGTCCGTCCGAACTTTGTAAACAAGCATGTGCATTTGTAGTAAAGGAGAACGCACGCATGGGAAGGATGCGTGCTGACGTCAGGAGAATGATTTCCTCTTGGAACGGTGGGAGGAGAGTATGATGGGGTATTCAGATAGGCTTGAGTGCTTATTTGTAATTATATTTCTGAACAACAACATCCAGAACAAATGTGTCAAGGTACAAACAAATCTGCTAAATCTTGGCAGTAGGTACATGCAGTATTTCCTGAATATTTGAAAATTCTATAATCGACCAAAACTAAAAAAAAAAAAAAAGAGAGAGAGAGAGAAAGAAAAATGCTGGGTAAGGGGATAAAGATAGGAGAATTCTGGTGCTGAAGTGCTATTCCACTCCCATCACCACCACCCGTGGTTCTCAGTTCTATCTAACTGCATATTAGACCCACCAGTGACACCCAAGGCCCACTCAGACTTATAAATAAAGGTAGAATCTCAGAAGTTGAAGCCCAGGTAAGTCAGTTTCTGAAAGCACACGGTGATTCTGACCCCACCAAGGTCAGATGATCTGCCCTAAGAACAGCTACTACTGGTCTACCCACTATAAAGTCTACACTGCAGGGCCTCTCAATAAGGTCCTGACCAGTGTTGGGCTTTGGTCCAGGTGGATTTCTGTTCTGATTTCAGAAGCCACTTCTGGATTAGGCTTCTTCCAGGAGACAATGGTTCTTGTTGTTAGGGGGAGCCTTGGTGGTGCTGTGCTGTGCTCTGGCCACAGGCAGTCAGAACAGCTGAGGTGGTCATAGAGCTGGATTAAAAACCCAAAGCTACCTTGCCAGTGTTCTGCCTGGTTAGGATCGCTGCTAGCCACCTTGGGCACGATGCACTGCAAACACTCTGCATTCAGTAGTCCTACCGAGTATTTATGCGTCTGTTGGGGTCCCCCCGGCCCTCACTGTTGTGGTTCTTATTTTGTCTCATTTCAGTCCTTCAAACTTCTCTTCTGAACCCATTTCCTGGTTTTGGGGTCTGAGAGAAGGTGGAGGAAAGCCGCTGGCTGCGTGAATCCACACTAGTGGATACAGGATGTATTGTGTTTGATGGGACGAGCTTTGAACTGTAGCCCTGGCTCCAGGGCTGAGTGTGTCCTGTGACCTTGGATGCTCCTCTCTGGGCTAGGAAAGGCACTTCCCTTGAGCCTTTCTACATATAAAGATGTTGTGAGGCGTGAGCACTGTAGGAGATCTGAATACCAGGGTAGCATTTGCCTCTTCCTTGTAGTCTAATGATTAATGTAGCTTTTAGGTTCTCGGCCCCTTCCTTGAGGGTGTAATGCAATGCTATGCATATTGCATGTACTCAATAAATACTTGTCGATGAGAGAAATGGATGAATGGATGAAGTGTTTTGAGAAGTGTATGAGAGCAGGAGACTGTTATAATTAGAAAACCATGGCTGGAGCTGGGAACGCAACCGAGGCGCTGGTTCCCGGTGCCCTCGGTATTAGCCGCGGCTGTCCGGGCTTCCAGACGGCCTGGGCCTCGGCCAAGACTCAGAATGCTGGCTTTAAACAAAGCCCCAAGGGAAAAATCATCCATCATAGAAGGTAATGGTGTATGGAAAGATTTGTCTCCCCTCCCCCTCTCACAATTTCCCTCAGACTAGTGGCTGTTGGGAAAGGATCTGACTTTCCCAAGAGAAGAAAGGCCAATTTTAGAACAGCTCCCCTTTTTTTTTTCTAAGCAAGCTGGTGCCAGTACAGGACATTCTGCACTGGTCTCATGCTAAGGTATTCCTGAGCTCTTATTTTATTTTATTTTTTAAATTAGTTTCAGACCCATTCCCCCAATCTACTGCCCCTCTGACATCGTGTATAGCTGTTACAATTCCACTGACTCTATTCTCTATGCTATACTCCATATCCCGTGACTATATATATATTAAGTTATAGTTGACATTCAATATTATTAAGCTTCAGCTTCAGGTGTACAGCGCAGTGGTCAGGCCTCTATACCATCCATGAAGTGGTCTCCTTAATAAGACAAGTGTCCATCGGATACCCTACAAAATCTTTACAACATTATTGATTATATTCCCCAAACTGTCTTTCGTATCCCCGTGGCAATCTTGTGGTTTTTCGTGCTTCCTAATCACTCACCTTCTCCCTCATTCCTACCCCATTCCATCCCAACAAGCAACCCTCAGTTTTTTTCTCTGTCTCTCTGACACTGTTTCTGATTAGTTTACTCATTTATTCTATTCTTTAGAGTCCACATATAAGTGAGATCATATGGTATTTGTCTTTCTTTATCTCACTTATGAGCTTTCTTGAACTTTGACCACTTTCTGTCCCCTTGGCCATTCCTGGGGCCCCAGGTCTCGGTTCTCCACCTCACTTTCTATGCATTCACCCAACCTGGGGGGCAGTAATAACAATGAGGCCACTCCACAGAAGCCCTTGGCTTCTAGAGCTAATAGACTGAGCTTAGTGCTGGCCTCACTGACTCCCTCCCTCACTGTCATTATAGGTGAACTGAGCGGGGGGGGGGGGGGGGGGGGGGTTGGACAGCTTCTCTGAAGGAAAAACTTTCAAGACTAATCGTCGTGGCTCCCTCCTCGCTTCTATATCTGTCTGTGACAGGTATAGGAAACAAGAAATAGAATAATAGAAAAGTAGCTTTTTCAAGCCTTGTCTCTTAAAATGTGATCCCTGAACCAGAAGCACTAACATCACCTGGGAACTTGTTAAACTTGTAGAACCTCAGGCCTCACCTCAGACCCACAGAATCAGCATCTGTATTGTAACAAGATACTCTGGTGCCTTCTATGCCCATGAAAGTTTAAGAAGTAGCACTTTAGCCTCGTGGTTCTTGAAGTGTGGAACATGGACCAGCAGCGTCAATGTCACCTGGGAACTTGTTACACACGCATCCTCAGGACCTGCCCCAGACCCGCTGAATCAGAAATTCCAGGGATGGGATACAGCAATCAGCGTGTCACCAAGTCTCCCTGATGATTCAAATGCACATTAGAGTTTGAGAACCCCTGATTTAGAATATGCGCCCACTTTCAAGGCCATTTAATGAGCAAGGAGAATGGCACTGAGTCAAACCAAGGCCAGAACAATCTCAGGTGATCCACTTTGGGTCCCAGCAAAAATAAGTGCCTCAGGGTCCCTCTTGTTCCTTCTTTTAGCAGAGAATCAGCCTTTGAAATGTGGAAGACACACGTCCAGGCATTCCAGGAGCTAAAAAGATGGGGAGGGAGCGGTCAGGTAAATCAGTGATGAGCTGATCAATGGCACCATGGCTTCTGCCCCTTAAATAGAGGGCTCCACCCAAACCATCAGAATTCTGCCACTGCACAGGTGCTTCAGCGTTGAGGCCCACGTGGCTCTGGAAATAGGTATTGCAATTACCTGGTTATTTGTATGGAAGTGGGAATTGGAAATGGGGATTATTATTTTTGCTGTTGCCCCACCACCTCACTGCCACCCCACCTCCAAGAGCCAGCCTGTGATTTTCGGGACCTGAGCTGTCCTCCTGTCCTATCACAGCCTCACACACAGCCATGACTTGCTCCCTAGGATTCAGTGTCCTCATCTGTAAGGTGAGGGGTGGCACTGGGTGAGAGGTGTCTGGTCTGGTCTGGCTTTCTGACTTTTTCCCCTGAGATGGTTTGGGGACAGCCTTGGTCAAAGGAATCAGGTGTAGATGATGTAACACTTACAGTGTGTTATACTTACGATGTCTATTGTTTTTTATATCTCTTAAATTGTTAGGTATTTAACATGTTTCAGCAGAGCTGATTCTCACTCATGCTATTTCTCATGGTGGTTTAAAGTCTTTTATTGTGAGCTTATCTTTACCAGAGTTATCTAAATGGAAATTCTGGGCTGCTTGCTCATAAGGTCCCTGTTGATCAGCATGGATTTTGCTTCCACGAGAAGCCCCAGGGTGGGTATTGTGGCCTAAGACCAATTTCTATATTGATGTGCTCCCCTGTCACGGGCATAGTGTATGTTTTGGACACCAAATTCATGTCCAACATGGCCTTGACACTTTTTGGTTTCTCAAAGGAGAATTTTCCCATTCAGAGCTCCAAGGAGAGACAACCTTCCTTGCCAGAACCCTGGGCTGTAGGGTAGAGATTTCATAGCCACTTTTTACTTATGAGGCAGAGGTTTGGTAGTTTCTTTCTACTTGAGGATCACAGCATGATAAGGCTCTCAGGTCCTGCTCTTTAAGGCCTTATTTCCTGCTTTGTATCTGCTAATGAACCTCTGGCTCGTAAGGCCCATTTCAGAATCTGGTCCTCACGTCCCTCTCCCAGGGCCATTGCAGTTAGAGAGTTTATATTAGTCTGGCTTTCAATTTCATCATTATTTCAGACATCTATGGATTTTCTTTCTTGTGAGCCCAACTGCATATTTAATTTTTAAATTTATTTTACTCAGCATTTTTTGTTGTTGTTCAGGTAGAAGCTTACAAGAGCTTAGCCCTCCATATCCCCATAACAAAAAGTCCTAGGTGGTGTAATATTTCGAGATTCCTTTCCAGACAAGGAAGTCATGTATTGTATTGCTAGAGGGAGTCTTTTATCATTCTAGATCTTTCTGTGGAGTTCCACTGATGCTGAACCATGAGCCAGAGAGGCAGACCATCCGTTTTCTCTCTAAGGTGAAAGGAGGCCCACGTCCACAGGAGTTTGATTTCTAAGCTGCTTCATCATCAGCTTATTAGAGCGGAAGGCTCCCCTCATTCCCACACCCCAACCCTTCACTCCTACCCCTGGCTGGAAGCTGGTCTAGCTTTATATTCACAGACTTCTGCTGGACTTGCCTGGGAAAGGGAAGCGGTACCTGTTGAGCTCCACGAGGAAGATGGTGTGGGAAGTATCCCCGTTCTTCTTTAGCCATAGACATTGTTTATCTTACTTTCAGTTTTTTTGTTGTTTTTTTTAGCTGAGCCATCCTGCCACCTGTTGGCAGCTCAGCGGCAACTCAGCTCGGGCTGGACTCGAACTGCTGTTGCTCAGAGCTCAAACCCTTGAGCGAGCTCTTAACCAACTGAGCCACTCGGCGGCCCTTACTTTCAGTTTTTTATGGTGTTAAAAGATGGATCCAGAAGTTCTGGCTGTTATTAGCTCACTGAGGAGTGAAGTAGAGGTTCTGAAGACCACAAAGGGAGGTATCGCTTGTTTGAGGGATTTTTCTTGGTAGAATACTTATTAATATGCTTCACCTTACACTGAAAATGAGAAACCAGGGTCTTACTGTTGTCAAAGTCTCAGGTAGAAGATACGTTTTGGCATGGAATGTGATTGTTGTTATCTTGTCATTGAACGAATAATAACACAATAAATTGGGGTTTTGAGGGCTGGAGGGAAAAGATGAAAAGAAGGGTAAACTCATAGACTTCCTCATCTTTCACAGAGAGAGGCTAACAGATATTGTCTAAATTTAGGAGTAAACAGTCAACTTAAAATTCTAAATCAAGCGATAAGTCAAGAAATAGAGGCATCAACATTTTATTCTATGCTACAATGGTAACCACAAGAGAATAAAACCCAGGAACTGGTGATAGTGGTTGTTTTCGGAAAGCAGAGGAGGGAAAATGTCCTCATTTCATGCCTTTCTGTAATGTAAATATTTTTTTAAGATCATGGGTGTGCAATTATTTTTATAATAATAAAAGCCATTTTACATGTCCAATGGGTCAGAGATAATTGTGCTCTGGTCAGCAAAATCTGGCCGGAGAAATGTTTTGATTACTTGTAATGCCAAATCTATCTTCTCAAGCAAGATAAAGGCATGGAGGCTGTGAAGGATAAGCTTACTATGACGTGACAGCCTGGTTGAAGAGGAAGCCAGATAAGGCTGCCTGGTTCTGATGGAGGGAGCGTGGGAGTAAAAGAAGAAGATGAGTGCCTGTTAAAGGTCAGGCTGCTGGGGGCACATCCTGTTTCTTTCAGGGTCATTAATCAGGGTCATGTTCAGGAAGACAATATAGAGAGGAAGAACTTTCTACCTGCACAAGGAAAGGAACTGAGAGAAAACAGTGTCCTTACTGTTTTCTCCCTTTGGCCCTTTGGCCCCCACATTCAATAATTGGCTTTTCTGACCACATTAGGGCACACTGTTGGAGGTCTGAAGTTGTTAGTTAAGGAGTAGCCTAGAGAAAACAAAAGACAAAAGACATGTGAACCCAGGCACCACTCTGTGAAAAGGAAGAAAATGCCTGAACACAGGTGAGGTTCCTATTGATCTGTGGTGATGGCAAGTAGGAGCTGAGAACCCTAGTTCTCAACTCTGAGGATGGGCTATTGGCCCTAAAAGAGACTCAGGGAAGAGAATTCTGCAGTGTCCCTAAAAAGTCTAGTGCCAGCTCCCCAGGCCCCTAATTCCTGGTAGCTCCTGCCAAGTGTTTACTGCGTTCTGACCATTATCAGCACTTGAAGAAGCTTAGTCTACAGCCTGGGCCCTTGGTCCTCTGGGAACCTCAACAGATAAGCTGGATCTTCCCAGTGTTTTTCAAGGTGGTATTCAAGTTTCTGACTTCTTGGTTCATGACAACAAAGGAAGCTGTCCTTTTCCTTTCCTTGAATAAAGTACCAAGGACTTCTTGGTGTCTATCACAGGAGAGCGAAAAGCACTCGACTATGCAGCCCATGGGCAAGTGCACCTCTGTCCTCTGGGGAGCGTTTCTCCCTCCCCTGCCCTTCAAAACCGTCTCCTTGTGCCCTGTCGTGGGAAATCCGTCCTCTGTGTTGTGCTAAGTTTTTAATTTTCCTGCCCTCTCCTCTTTCTCACGTACTCCATGCTTACCATTCTCTCTGGACACTGCAAGTGCATGCCTCTGTGCCTTTGCACCATCGCTTCTCTGTGCCTGAGATGCTCTTCTGCACCTCTCAAGTTTCAAAACCTTCCCTGATGACTTCACAGCTCATTGGTCTGTTTTCTGGCTGTTAGAGCACTTTGTACACACCTGTATATTAGGTTTGCCCCTTTGTATTTCATTTATGTCTGTGTCTCCCCATAGTCCCTAAGGTCAAGGATCGTGTCCCATCATTCTAGCCCTGAGCACAGCACCCACTCACAGTGCAGACCCCGGAGCTTCCATAGCATGGTAGGTATGTATCTGAACTTGGAAATGTAATGCCGCTTACTTGCTGTGCGCTAGCTTCCCCATCTGTATGAGGATGAGAAGTCTGCCTCATTGGGTGGTTGCGATGATTAAATCAGATCATTCCTGAAAAAAATACATTGTGCATAATAAGTGCTCAATCAAATTCAACTATAATTATTAGATGAAAGTAATGTAGTGTGCACAATTTCAGATTTTTTTTTTTGGTTTACATGTTCCTCATCTTTTGTAAAATTCCTGTTATGCAGCATGAATGACAAAAGCATTAGGGCTTGAAGATGGGGCCCCAAAATTATAGCAATAGGCCAAACTTCACCTGCTTAGAAACATGCATTCCAGGTCGGAAGCAATGACAGATTTCTGGAGAGGTTGGCTTTTCCATCTCCTGCCTCTAGCTAGGCTTGCAGCTCCCAGACGGCTAAGAGGCCATCCATTTAAAAGTCTTCTACAGGAGGCCACCACTCTGCGGTCAAGCACACATCAGCGCTGGAATGCTGTTATTTTTGTTTCATTTCCATCCATCATGATGGGTGTTTTTAGGCCCTCAGAACTTGTTCTGTGTCCCATGGAGAACAAGTTGAACAAGTTGTAAAGCCCGCAGTGTCTTCTCTGGTTCTCGACAGGTTTTTTTTTTCTTTTTCCCTGTGGCTTAGAGGATTGATTAAATAACATAACATAAATATAAAATTTAACATTTATTTGTATGCATTTAATATTTTTAGTATGATTATAGTTCAAAGAGTAATCTATCTCAATGGGTGTTATAATTTTTTTTGAGCACAGATTTCCAGCAGAGGCTGGAGACCAGTGCTGAATCTCAAACATGTGCCTTGTGTGCCATCTGGTGGCAAAATACCGTATTGCAAACGTTTATTTCTTCCATCACAATTAAGCAGAAAAAAAGTTACTGTTCAATACAGATATTTTAGATTTATTTCCATCATTGAAGGGAACTGGCCAGGCCAAGAGTCAGACCTATGAATAAACGAATGTGCTTCAGCAAGCCGAGCTCAGGAAATCCTGGTCATGGGGAAGGGGACCTGGGGAGGTGGAGCGATGTGCTCAGTACGAACGCGGCACCTCACCCAGACCCCAGGGAGGACCGGCGGGCCACTGTTCTCCTCTGCACATGCAAAGGGTGGCTTCGCACATCTTTCATTAAGGCTTCACGGTGTTATAGAGCTGTCCTCACCAAAAGGGCTCCGCTAACCATGACAGTGACCGCAACTCCACGTTTGCTGTCTTTTTCTTTGCTTTTTCAAGGTACATGTGCTATTTGAGCCTGACGGTAACCCAGTAAGGCGGGCAATGCCAACATACTTCTGACTACTTTGTGGGGACTAGAATGCAGACTCCTTCTCTTCTGTTATCCCAGTTTTGCTGTTTCTCCTAGGAGGCTTGGTTTCTTTCCTTGGAGAGTGATATTTAATGATCTGGGCACTCGGGATGTTTCTTGCTACTGGAGTGCTGCTGCTTCTAAGCCTCTTCAACAGATGGAGCTAAGAAATATACGTATGTGTGCTAACCCGTGTGTACACACATTACCTATCATTACCTCTGTGTCTGTTTATTGTATAAGTGAACATGCATTCACACGGTTATCTTCAATGCTAATCCACTGTTACAGGGTTCATCCAGCTTTCCTCCCTTACTTATGTGTAATTTCTCCAACAGTGAGAAATTTGGCTCCCATTATCTGTAACTTCTTTCCTTACTTGTTCCATGCTGATAGAGATATAGTTTCAGAATTGATAACCTGTATCCCTGGCACATTGAGTTTTATATATCAATATTTTTCTTTTTTAAATATAAACTTTCTAGAAGGATAAAATACACACATAAAAGTGTACAAGTCAAAAGTATGAGGCTCGGATTTTCACAAAACGAGCACATTCTCTTATCCTACACCCAGATCAAGAGACAAAACCTTACCAGCATTCTGAGAGCCCCCTTGC